>NC_048586.1:26687729-26815229 GCF_013265735.2 Oncorhynchus mykiss
CATCTGCTCAATGTAGTAGGACCTTAACTCCCACCTCTGTTTCTATCTCAGTTGTCATTTTCATGTCTAGATCTAGCTTGCCCTGTATTCCCATATTTCCATCACATTCTTTATCTTCCTTTTTATCTATCTCACCAGCTCCAGCTCCAGCTGGAAGTCTAGAATTATCTCTACCTCCACGTATTTGCTGGGAGTACAAGAGGGGAGAGCAGGTTTGGAGGTTCTAGGACTGCCAGTGCCTGTGGTTATTGTTTGCAGTTTGGCAAACAGTTGTGTAGATTTTGTGAGTCATTGTTTTTCAGGAGGGGAAGTAAGGGCATTTGGGGGAAATATTGAATAGAAACTAGTTGTAAAGTCATCTGTAAGTACCCCGGTTACAATAATAACTCATTGAGCTGATGTATTAGAGATCACATTTCTTCTTTAGATTTGAGATTTTATTGATTTCATTTTTATAGTGTCTTACATCTTTAGGATACCAAGCACACATGGGATTATAAGACACTGTATTTGTGGTAACAAAATAAAATAATCATATGGGGGAGGAGCCACAAAAAAATCAGTTGCTTGCCGGTCTACGTACACACGTTCTGTTTTACAGCGAATTTCCTGAGAAATGTTTGTAGGTTTTTATGATATCGGAGTGAGACTGACTAACAAAATCACCCCGGCCACTACTACACTTAAATAGTAGGCCGCTAGACTAACTTACCAATCTAATTAAAGTTATCTGATATGGGCTAATTGAGTGACTATCAGTGACTGACATAACAAGAGAAAAACTGCTGATGCACAACCACATTTCATAATTGCACCTTTTGTATTCTACAAGTATTTTTAAAAAATTCTCCACGATTTCGTGGTATTGAATTGTTTTTAGTAGCTACTATCTTGTCTCATCGCTACAACTCCTGTACAGGCTCAGGAGAGACGAAGGTCCTCCGATACACAACCCAACCAAGACTAACTGCTTCTTAACACAGCGCGCATCCAACCCGGAAGCCATTGACTGGCACCAATGTGTCAGAGGAAACACGTGCACCTGGCAACCTTGGTTAGTGTGCACTGCGCCTGGCCCACCACAGGAGTCGCTGGTGCGCGATGAGACAAGGACATCCCACTGGCAAAACCCTCCCTAAACCGGACGACGCTGGGCCAATTGTGCGTCGCCCCACGGTCGCGGCCGGTTACGACAGAGCCTGGGCGCAAACCCAGGGTCTCTGGTGGCACAGCTGGCGCTGCAGTACAGCACCCTTAACCACTGCGCCACCCGGGAGGCCGTATTCTACTATTTTAACTTGCAACAGTAAATTGAGACCCCGAATGAGGAGCTCAGTCGGGGGGAGGCCTTCAAAACGACTTCAAAATAGACTTCACCCTTGTCTATTCCTGGCCAGGTTCCCATCCCTGATATATACAGTGTATACATATTGTGTATACCAAACATTAGGAACACATTCATAAATATTGATTTGCACCTCCTGTTGCCCTCAGAACAGCCTCAATTGTTGACTCCAATACTTCCCACAGTTGTGTCAAGTTGACTGTATGTCCGTTGGGTGGTGGACCATTCTTGATACACACGGGAAACTGGTTGAGCGTGAAAAACCCAGCAGCATTGCAGTTCTCAACATAAAACTGGTGTGTCTGGCACCTACTACCATACATCGTTCAAAAGCACTTACATTTTGTGTCTTGCCCATTCACCCTCTGAATGGCACACATACACAATCCATGTCTCAATTGTCTCAAGGCTTAAAAATCCTTCTTTAACCTGTCTCCTCCCCTTCATCTACACTGATGGAAGTGGATTCAAGTGACATCAATAAACTATCATAGCTTTCACCTGGATTCACCTGGTCAGTCTATGTCATGGAAAGAACAGGTGTTCTTAATGTTTGTACACTCAGTGTTTATGTGCATTTATAAACAGGGTGGTTCGAGCCCTGAATGCTGACTGGCTGACAGCCATGGTATATCAGACCATATACCACGGGTATGACAAAACATTTATTTTTACTGCTCTAATTATGTTAGTGACCAGTTTATAATGCCAATAAAGCACCTCGGGGGTTTGTGATATATGGCCAATATACCATGGCTAAGGGCTGTGTCCAGGCACTCCACGATGCGTCGCTATATACCACACATCCTCGGGTTAAATTGCTTAAATAGACAGTGCATTCGTAAAATTTCAAACCCCTTGACTTTTCCACATTTTATTACGTTAAAGCCTTATTCTAAAATAGATTCAATTGTTTTTTTCTCTCATCAAACTACATACAATACCCCATGATGACAAATCAAAAAAAAGTTTTTAGAAATCTCTAAAGTTTTACATTTTGTAGAAATAGAAAAAACAGCAATATCTAATTTACATAAATATTCAGACCCTTTACTCAGTACTTTGTTGAAACACCTTTAGCGGCAATTACAGCCTTGAGTCTTATTTGGTATGACCCTACAAGCTTTGCACACCTGTATTTGGGAAGTTTCTCCCATTCTTCTCTTCAGATCCTTTCCAGCTCTGTCAGGTTGGATGGGGAGCATTGCTACACAGCTATTTTCAGGTCTCTCCAGAGATGTTTGATCGGGTTCAAGTCCGGGCTCTGGCTGGGCCACTCAAGGACATTCAGAGACTTGCTCTGAAGCCAATCCTGTCTTGTCTTGGCTGTGTGCTTAGGGTTGTTGTCCTGTTGGAAGGTGAACCTTTGCCCCAGTCTGAGGTCCTGAGCGCTCTCGAATAGGTTTTCATCAAGGATCTCTGTACTTTGCTCTGTTCATCTTTGCCTCGATCCTGACTATTCTCCCAGTCCCTTCCCCTGAAAAACAACCCACAGCATGATGCTGCCAACACCATGCTTCACCGTAGGAATGGTGCTAGGTTTCCTCCAAACGTAACGCTTGACATTCAGGCCAAAGAGTTCGCTCTTGGTTTCATCAGACCAGAGCATCTTGTTTCTCAGAGAGTCTTTAGGTGCCTTTTGGCAAACTCCAAGCCGGCTGTCATGAGCCTTTTACTGAGGAGTGGCTTCCGTCTGGCCACTAACATAAAGGCCTGATTGGTGGAGTGCTGCAGAGATGGTTGTCCTTCTGGAAAGTTCTCCCATCTCCACAGGGGAACTAGAGCTCTGTCAGAGTGACCATTGGGTTCTTGGTCACCTCCCTGACCAAGACCCTTCTGCCCCGATTGATCAGTTTGGCATGGGTGGCCAGCTCTAGGAAGAGTTTTGGTGGTTCCAAACTTCTTACATTTAAGACTGATGGAGGCCACTATGTTCTTGGAGACCTTCAATCCTGCAGAAATAATTTGGTACCCTTTCCCAGATCTGTGCCTCAACACATTCCTGTCTCTGAGCTCTACGGACAAGTCCTTCGACCTCAAGGCTTGGTTTTTGCTCTGATATGCACTGTCAACTGTGGGACCTTATATAGACAGGTATGTGCCTTTCCAAATCAAGTCCAATCAGTTTAATTTACCACAGGTGGACTCCAATCAAGTTGTAGAAACATCTCAAGGATGGTCAATGGAAACAGGATGCATCTGAGCTCAGTTTTGAGTCTCATAGCAAAGGGTCTGAATACTTATGTAAATAAGGTATTTCTGTTTTTATTTTGAATAAATTTGCTAACATTTCTAAAAACGTGTTTTTGGTTTGCCATTATGGGGTATTGTGAGTAGTTTACATTGTTTTAATCCATATTAGAATAAGGTTGTAACGTAACAAAATGTGAAAACGTCAAGGGGTCTGAATACTTTTTGAAGGCACTGTATATATACATTCATACAAAAAACTATTGGAAAACCAAAACCTGCCATTTTATTATATACTTTATCTTGTCGTATCTTCTTCCATTCATTGAAAATACAGTTTGCAACAAGGATCTTATTTTCTAAATAATCATTCAAGTTTCTCTTTATATCTAATCCAGAATAGTTCTGGTTTCTATTGTTGCATTTGATCAAATAAGGTCAACCTTAAATCATCATATAAAGTACAGTAAAATAAAGAAGCAATGGACACAGTCCTCTATATACGAGTCAAAGGACCAAAGGGTGTTCATTGATCTGGTCGCAAAAGCCTTGAACCTCGCTACATTCTAATTTCAGTTCAGTGTCTATTCAGCCGTGGTCTTTCACATCTAACTGTAGTAACATCACTGGACTGTGCACTGCACTGCACTGCTTATCTCAAAGACAATTTTGCATATATTCTTACTGATACAATTTCTCTCATAATTATGCAATTTACAGAAAGAAGTCTGTCCCAGGAAGTTATAGGGAGAATGTGTAGATCTGACCTCATTATCCACTGGTTTACAGAAAGAAGTCTGTCCCAGGAAGTTATAGGGAGAATGTGTAGATCTGACCTCATTATCCACTGGTTTACAGAAAGAAGTCTGTCCCAGGAAGTTATAGGGAGAATGTGTAGATCTGACCTCATTATCCACTGGTTTACAGAAAGAAGTCTGTCCCAGGAAGTTATAGGGAGAATGTGTAGATCTGACCTCATTATCCACTGGTTTACAGAAAGAAGTCTGTCCCAGGAAGTTATAGGGAGAATGTGTAGATCTGACCTCATTATCCACTGGTTGTGGAAGATTTTAATTGTGTCTGTGTTTGTTTGGAAGATTGTTTGTGTAAAAAATTGTAGGTTGTGTGTTTATGCTACAGGAGAGAATAGGAATGTGTGTGCTCGTGTTGGTATATGTGTATGAGTGTGTGTTGTATCATGTTTAAACACTTGCGAAATCAGACTGGTGAGCAGTGACTCGGCTCACACCAGTACGTCTGTTCTGATTGTAACAGGGTCGTTGAGTGTGTGTGTGTGTGTGTGTGTGTGTGTGTGTGTGTGTGTGTGTGTGTGTGTGTGTGTGTGTGTGTGTGTTTGAATAGCACCAGCCTCCGTCTGTGTACGGCACACGGCCTGCGGAACAATGCTCCATCGGAGGAGTCCAGATTGGGATGGCAGCTGCTTTATTTGGGGATGGCAAGCCAGACATACTTTAGCCCCCCCATATCACCCACCACCCCCAGCCCCTGACCCCCCTCACACACGCATATGCACACACTGTCGCTTTCTTTGTGCCCCTTTTTGTTGTTGGAGGGTTAAATTATTCCATCTCTCTTGTGGCATTCATGAGGAGCCACAGTGAGGCAGCAGCTTGGTTCTGAGAGGCAGGTCAATAGGGGTACTGAGACTGGTACTGAGACCCTACCTTTACCCTACTTATACATGCATGCAGACACACACACACTTACACACACTGATATACCAATCCAGAAATTGCCTCAAGCTTTGATGTGCAGTAGTTTGGTGTAACTTAAAATACAGGGCTATAGGACAACTGTCTGTGGGGATTGATGAAATAAATCAACACAACTGAATCAAGCAAGTGCTGGCCTCCTTATATGCCCTTATCATGGGATTATTCCTTTCATGTCTTGTATTGAGGAAATAGTCTAAAGGACATTCCACCCTTGTCTCTTGCCGTCCACATTCCACCCTTGTCTCTTACCGTCCACATTCCACCCTTGTCTCTTAACGTCTACATTCCACCCTTGTCTATTACTGTCCACATTCCACTTAGTCTGCAACACAGTGAACACAACACACACATCCTAGCCTACATAACATGCTTAGATATACAGTAGAAATATATATTTTAATACAGTAAGTAAGTGAAGCCCATGCCTGTAAAGCAGGAGCCCTGGGCCCCCAGATTAGTGTGTCACTGTGCTCTGATGATGCTGGGACACATGTCCTTTTTAAAGGGGTCACTGAACAACTAGGAGGCAGGTCCATTAGAACAGTTCTTTCTCTGTTTCAGTCAATCACAAACCCCTGCTGGGACTGCAAGCGACACCTGTTCCTAGTTTAAATATCAGGTGGTGGATGGTAAGAGTTCCCCCCCAAAAAGTATTCATACGGCGTTTTCCTGTATGGGTGTAGGTGCAATGTAGAGTATATTATTGAGGGCCAAGTCAGCTATGTTTGTGTCTTGGCACGGTGTGTTGTTATCACCAACGTTGATTGAGAGCTTTTCTGACTGCTGAGCTTAGCACTGCAAAAATGCTAATCAGTGGAAGTGAACAATGGAGATTGTGGTTTTAAATGGGAATGCGTGTGGTGTGTCATTCAGCCTAATACTTGAGAAGCACTATTACAGCTCAGGTTACTCACTAAGAGCAATTTCTCTTCACTTTTAAGGTTAACCCCTGCAGCATGGGTGTTGGAGGGAAGGGCTGGGTCCAGTTATTAACACTGGCTGTTATAAAGTAGCTCAACAAGTTAGAAAATGTGACTTAAATCACTTGGGGGCTAATTGTAACATTATGAAATGTTCAGATAGAAAAGCACAGAAAATTCTCCAGATTTCTAGGTGGAAACCGGTCTGACCAATGGGATAACTTTTTTGCCCATCCCTCTCCACCAGGCTTCCGTCCCAGGATTGGTCAGAGAGCAGCCCATCAGCAGCAGTGACAGTGGGGTTGTCCAGGGTCATCTGAGGTCAGAGGTCCGGGGTCAGAGGCTGGATGTATAAGACGGCTTCATGGGCCTGAAGGACCATCTGGAGGATGGAACAGGCCACAACCTCAATCTGGGGCTGGATTTGGACTACCTCCATGTGGAAGGCACCGACCGCCAGGCCAGCTTGAGTGCCACAGCCGGCACTCACTCAGGAGTTTTGGAGGGGGAAGAGGCACCGGTGGGAGACACCCATAGCAGTGTCAGTAGTAGCAGCATCAGCAGTAGTAGTAGTAGTAACTCCTCTGAAGAAAGTGCTGCGTCGGACAGCGAAGATGAGCGGGGGATCCACCATGGCACTGGTTCTGGCGCTGAGACCCCCCATCCGCACCCCTGTCACCCTGCTGGACTGGGCCTGCCACAAAGCCCCCCCGCTAGGGACCCCAAACTCCCCACCGACCCCCTCACAGAGTATCGCTCCAAGATGGAATTTGCCCTGAAGCTGGGCTACTCTGAGGAGCTGGTTTTGCTGGTGCTGAGGAAGCTAGGGCCTGACGCCCTCATCAACGACATACTGGGAGAACTGGTCAAACTAGGCACCAGGACAGAGACGGAGGAGGCAGGGGAGTCTGCCGCCTCCCAGTCGTCCTCCTCCTCCTTATCCTCCCCCTCTTTGGACTCCTCCAGACTGGACTGCTCCTCCCAGCTTCTGTTGGATGACAAGGAGAACATCAGGCCTGTGGTGGTGGATGGGAGTAATGTAGCCATGAGGTGAGTCAACACAAACTGCTGCTACATTCAGAAACACTTTACTCAGGTTCCTTTTCTATCTGCAAGACCTCATACACTGCTCTCTTGATCTATAGTATTATACAAATAAACAAAAACACATGTCATGATCATGAATTTGTGTGCGTTTCTCCACAGTCATGGGAATAAGGAAGTGTTCTCCTGTCACGGCATCCAGCTGGCTGTTGATTGGTTCTTGGAGCGTGGTCACCGTGACATCACTGTGTTTGTGCCCGCCTGGAGAAAGGAACAGTCCAGACCGGACGCCCTTATCACAGGTAAACCAGCGCTTCCATGTTCACCCCCAACATCCCCCTTCAAACCCCTACCACCTTATTTTGTTCAAACCCCACCCTCACACCTGTTCTAAATCACCCCTTTCTCCCAACATCTGGGTCTTCTCTTAACTGTCAATGACAATAACACCAATAATACATTTTTGGTAATTGAGGAGGCTCAAATTTAAGGTCATTAACTATTAAAATAATATTTACTAAAGCGATATGATTAATCATTTTGCTCACAATGTAATTTCCCTTCATTTAAATGGAGTAACACCAATGAATCTTTGTATTTAGACATACCAAATGATCAATGGAATCCCTTAAATTCTGACATACTTAAAAGGGTCTAAGGATTTGGTAGGTTACTTTCTAAATGGAATCTGTTACAGTTACTAGTAACAGATTACAGTTATTAGTTTTTTATCAGTAATGTAATTTTTGTATTACACAAACTCAGTAACGTAATCTGGTTACTATCATTTACTTTTAGGTTACTTTCCTCTTAATAGGCACAGTTTAGTAGCTGGCACAGCCACAAAGTCATCAAATCTGAATTTAAAGCTAACCCTAACCCTGATCTTAACCACACTGATAACCCTAATGCCTAACATTAAATTAAGCCCAAAAAGCTAATTCTGCTTAAGAGGCATTAGAATAAGACAAACATGTATATTACCAATTGAAAATCTATTGCAAGATAAATCAATGTTAGAGTTTACATAGTTGGCCATAAATGGATGTTCCGTTTAACTTTATGAGTTGGTTATGTAGGCTTCTACTTACCCATTGCTGTCTACTACTAGGATAGATCTTTACATAAAAAACAACAACAGAGTCTGTCAGATTTTCAGTCATTCCAATTGATTTAATAGCCTTCTTGATTAGACAAATTGTTTTACCTGAGCATAACCCAAAAACTAAGGATTATTTAGTCTAGCCTTTTGTTTATGATTTATTTTGTCATGGAGGACTTATTGGGCTAATTGCTTCAAGTTGAAAAATAAATACTGCTCTCAGATTGGCATGCTTTGAGCACAACAGAAAAGTGCTATTTGCCTGTGAAAAATGTATTCCATATGTTGCATTTGCTATAGGCCTATTGTTTATGTTTTTGTTGGTGATAATTTGCAGCTGTTTAAAGGAGTAGTTCACCATTTAAGCTTGTAGTGGCTTTTTAAAGAATATTGAACCATGGATTACAGTTTCTCCCGAGTGGCACAGCGGTCTAAGGCATTGCATCTCAGTGCAAGAGGCGTCACTACAGTCCCTGGTTTGAATCCAGGCTGTATCACATCCGCCTGGGATTGGGAGTCCCATAGGGCGGTGCACAATTGGCCCAGCGTCGTCCGGGTTTGGCCGGGGTAGGTCGTCATTGTAAATAAGAATTTGTTCTTAACTGATTTGCCTAGTTAAATAAAGGTTCCATTCTCCTGGCCCATAGACTACTTTCAGGGTGAGGAACCATATAACATCAAGTTTTAAATAGTAAACTACTCTTTCAATCCCATCAAAAGTGTGCAAGTTTGAGAATGTCAGTTAGGTTAAGATAATTTTCTTTTTGAATCAGCATTAAGAATCAGCATTAATGAGATTGAGCAATAGACTAAAAGCCCCTTCTTAAATGAAACTTGTTTTTGACAGTATAGAGCACAATACCACGAGGGAGTTTAGAAGGGAGGAATTCAAACTGTTATTCCATAGGCTGTGATCCATACTATACAGCTGTTCCAAGAGAACATTTTTCACTGGCTGTCCACAGGCTCGTAGGCTATTCATTACGTCGATTCTGTTGCAGAACATTTCTTAAATGGAAGCAAATGTAACGAAATGTGGAGGGACCTACCTGAATTTGTCCAATAGAAACTCTCGTTTTGCTCTGTTTGCTTCGATTTGGTTCTTAAACGGTAAACGGTTTCCGTAATTAATACACCCCTGGTCATAAAAACAATGATTGATAGGCAGCTTATATTTCTTCAATTCAACCATCATTGGGTTAAAATACACATATACTGTACGTACATTTGTGAACAGCCATCCACAACAACCACAATCCCTAAGGCGCAAATAGTTAAATGAGAAAGCAGCAGTGTGTTTCACATCAAATTATTTTCTTTTGGGGTTTTGCTATAGGCCACCAAGTGCTAACAGTAAGTATCTAAATCATATGTGTGAAATGCTTGATAGTGTATGTGATGTAAACAGAGAGGTCTACTTTCTTGCATACCTGAATTTTGACTGATTTTCATCATGCTGTCCAGTCAAGAGGAAGCTTCTCCCTGTAACCAGTGCCTGTAATCTGGTTCAAGTTATTAATCAACCTACCAGGGTGTTTACAAACACTACAGGAACAAGATCATCCACATGTAACAATCACATTTGTACTAATATTGTAGAACATGGTTCTAAAGCTGTATCCGTAACCATTGAATGCAGTGATCACAATATAGTCTATATCCAGGAAAGCCAAAGTTCCAAAAGTTGGGTCAAAATAGTGTAAAAGAGATCATACAAAAGATTTTGCTGGGACTCTTAGGTGGATGATGTAAAAAAAAAAATGTGTTTGTCTGATGTGATTAATAAGGAGCATCCAGATGCTGCACTTGAGGAATTTATGAAATTGCTTCTTCCAATTATTGATAAACATGCACCTGTTAAGAAACTGACTGATAGAACTGTTAAGGCTCCATGGATTGATGTGGAATTGAAAAACTATATGGTTGACGTTCCGATTTCATGGCACATGGTTTATGAACTTCAACGCAAAACGACGTTGGATTCAAAACTTAACATTTTTCAATTTGAATTATTATACAGAATTTTTGCAACGAATGTAATGTTATTTATATGGGGGATACAACCTTTTCAGCTCTACAGATTTTGCTGCGAAGAGGCAGAATCATTAGATAATTTGTTTTGGTACTGTCCATATGTAGCTTGTTTTTGGTCACAGGTCCAGGAATGGCTGAAGAATTGCAATATTTACTTGGAGCTAACTCTGCAGATAGCCACTACTGGGCGATCTAAAAAGTCATAGTCAAATGATCAACAATATAATAATACTTTCAGCAAAAAAAAATATTTTCCATTAACAATCTGTAGAAACAATAAGAATAGAAAGTTCAGAACTTTTGTGAAACATCACAGCACAGTTGAAAAATATATGGCACATAGAAATCCAATGTGGATGGTGTTAAGAGATAGATGGGAGAGGTTGAATGGAGCTGAAGGTTGGGATTAATAACAACTAATAACAACAAGATTACTAATGTAAAACATACTGTGCCCGTAAAACCTATGTAGGTTAAGAACCTTTTTGAAAGAGCACAGTTTGAAAGATATGGCAAATAGAAATCAAAACGGATTGTCATCATAAATATATGGGAGAGGTTGAGGGTAGAGGAAGGACAAGAGTAAAAACAAACAAAATAAAACTATTGTAAAATAGACTGTGTCCATAAAATGTACATAGTATGTATAAGCTGGAAATACAGGCCTAAGCGTTGTTTTTCACTATTTGCTCCAATTGGGGGAGGGTGGTAATGTTGGAGGGTAGTAAAGGACATATATTTTTAAAGATATGTATACAGTATGTATATGTATTTATATGTATGTGTGCATGTGTATACAGTGCCTTGCGAAAGTATTCGGCCCCCTTGAACTTTGCGACCTTTTGCCACATTTCAGGCTTCAAACATAAAGATATAAAACTGTATTTTTTTGTGAAGAATCAACAACAAGTGGGACACAATCATGAAGTGGAACAACATTTATTGTTTATTTATTGTATTATTTATTTATAACTTTTTTAACAAATCAAAAACTGAAAAATTGGGCGTGCAAAATTATTCAGCCCCTTTACTTTCAGTGCAGCAAACTCTCTCCAGAAGTTCAGTGAGGATCTCTGAATGATCCAATGTTGACCTAAATGACTAATGATGATAAATACAATCCACTTGTGTGTAATCAAGTCTCCGTATAAATGCACCTGCACTGTGATAGTCTCAGAGGTCCGTTAAAAGCGCAGAGAGCATCATGAAGAACAAGGAACACACCAGGCAGGTCCGAGATACTGTTGTGAAGAAGTTTAAAGCCGGATTTGGATACAAAAATATTTCCCAAGCTTTAAACATCCCAAGGAGCACTGTGCAAGCTATAATATTGAAATGGAAGGAGTATCAGACCACTGCAAATCTACCAAGACCTGGCCGTCCCTCTAAACTTTCAGCTCATACAAGGAGAAGACTGATCAGAGATGCAGCCAAGAGGCCCATGATCACTCTGGATGAACTGCAGAGATCTACAGCTGAGGTGGGAGACTCTGTCCATAGGACAACAATCAGTCGTATATTGCACAAATCTGGCCTTTATGGAAGAGTGGCAAGAAGAAAGACATTTCTTAAAGATTTCCATAAAAAGTGTTGTTTAAAGTTTGCCACAAGCCACCTGGGAGACACACCAAACATGTGGAAGAAGGTGCTCTGGTCAGATGAAACCAAAATTGAACTTTTTGGCAACAATGCAAAACGTTATGTTTGGCGTAAAAGCAACACAGCTGAACACACCATCCCCACTGTCAAACATGGTGGTGGCAGCATCATGGTTTGGGCCTGCTTTTCTTCAGCAGGGACAGGGAAGATGGTTAAAATTGATGGGAAGATGGATGGAGCCAAATACAGGACCATTCTGGAAGAAAACCTGATGGAGTCTGCAAAAGACCTGAGACTGGGACGGAGATTTGTCTTCCAACAAGACAATGATCCAAAACATAAAGCAAAATCTACAATGGAATGGTTCAAAAATAAACATATCCAGGTGTTAGAATGGCCAAGTCGAAGTCCAGACCTGAATCCAATCGAGAATCTGTGGAAAGAACTGAAAACTGCTGTTCACAAATGCTCTCCATCCAACCTCACTGAGCTCGAGCTGTTTTGCAAGGAGGAATGGGAAAAAATGTCAGTCTCTCGATGTGCAAAACTGATAGGGACATACCCCAAGCGACTTACAGCTGCAATCGCAGCAAAAGGTGGTGCTACAAAGTATTAACTTAAGGGGGCTGAATAATTTTGCACGCCCAATTTTTCAGTTTTTGATTTGTTAAAAAGTTTGAAATATCCAATAAATGTCGTTCCACTTCATGATTGTGTCCCACTTGTTGTTGATTCTTCACAAAAAAATACAGTTTTATATCTTTATGTTTGAAGCCTGAAATGTGGCAAAAGGTCGCAAAGTTCAAGGGGGCCGAATACTTTCGCAAGGCACTGTATATGTAGATTCAATGGTCGTAAAGATGGGGAGAGGTCTGTCCGTAATAAAGAGATGCTCTGCTTTTTTCACACCACACTCCAAAAAGCAATATCTTGATTATTGTCCAGTCGTGTGGTTGAGTGCTGCAAGGGAAGACCTAGACTAGTTAAGCTGCAGCTGGCCCAGAACAGAGTGGCACGTTTTGCTCTTCATTATTTGACCTAGATAGTTTGTGTGTGTGTATTGATATGTAGGCTAGGTGTGCTTTTTGTATTTTAAAAAATGTATGTAGTTCTGTCCTTGAGCTGTTGTCTATTAATGTTCTGTATTACAATATGTTATGTTTCATGTTTCGTGTGGACCCCATGAAGAGTAGCTGCTGCTTTTGCAACAGCTAATATGGGGATCCTAATAAAATACCAAATACCAATACCAATGTGTTATGTAGCCTATAATACGTCTGTGATACACCGCATGGCCAAAAGTATGTGAACACCTGCTCATCGAACATCTCATTCCAAAATCATAGGCATTAACATGGCGTTGTTCCCCCCTTTGCTGCTATAACAGCCTCCACTCTTCTGGGAAGGCTTTGCACTGGATGTTCGAAAATTTCTGCATGGACTTGCTTCCATTCAGCCACAAAAGCATTACTGAGGTTGGACACTGATGTTGGGCGATTAGGCCTGGCTCGCAGTCTGTGTTTTATGGCTTTGAGGTCAGGGCTCTGTGCGGGCCAGTCAAGTTCTTCCAAACCGATCTCAAAACAACATTTCTGTATGGACCTCCCTTTTTGCACGGGGACATTGTCGCAATGAAACAGGAAAGGGACTTCCACAAACTGTTGCCACAAAGTTGGAAGCACATAATCATCTAGAATGTCATTGTATGCAGTAGCGTTAAGATTTCCCTCACTGGAACTAAGGGGCCTAGCCCGAACCATGAAAAACAGCACAGGACCATTATTCCTCCTCCACCAAACTTTATAGTTTGCATTATGCATTCGGATAGCTAGCATTCCCCTGGCATCCGCCAAGCCCAGATTTGTCCATCGGACTCCCAGATGGTGAAGCGTGATTCATCACTCCAGAGAACGTGTTTCCACTGCTCCAGAGCCCAATGGAGGTGAGCTTTACACCACTCCAGATGACGCTTGGCATTGCACATGGTAAACTTAGGCTGGTGTGCAGCTACTCGCTCATGGAAACCCATTTCATACAGCTCCCAGTTACTGTGCTGACGTTGTTTCCAGAGGCAGTTTGGAATACGGTAATCAGTGTTGCAACCAAGAACAGACGATTTTTACGTGCTTCAAACGTGTGCAGACAGGAAGACGCATGAATCTCAGTTAAAGCATCCGAGCGAGCGAGACAGCGCCCCTCTCTCTCAATATGTGTAGATCATGTATCTGATGTTGTCTGGACCAAAACAGTATGGCATGTCATACTATACTGAACAAAAATATAAATGCAACATGTAAAGTGTTGGTCCCATGTGTAGCTCCCTTCAGTAACCACGAGCACAACCGTTCCTTGATTTTAACTGGCGGCTTTATTCTGTAGTTTTAGTCAGAATTATCACCTTCCGTGAGAACTATAAAGTAAATGAAAAATACAGTTAAGCACACTCTTACAACCTTATCTTACGAGTGACTTATTAGCTTGGTATAACTCTGAAGTGCTTTTACATACATAACAGTTTAACCAGCGTTATAACGGGTTCAGATTAAACACATGAATAAAGGAAAAAATTCCTCATTGGCTGCTTATTACAGAAGGGAGGAAATCAAACTTCACACTTATTATTCCTGGCATGAATTCACACTTCATCCTAACATACACTCTTCAACCTTTATGAACTACACCCGATGACATGAAAACTTAGCTAACGCAGCGCAGGATTGCCTTCCCTCCAAAAGTGTGTTGCTACAATAAGGATCCCCGTTACAACAGTATTAGCTACGTAGTTCCGCTTGTATTATCATTTCCCCCGCACAGCGGACACGTAAACAATTCAAACAAAAGACAAGGGCATAACCTGTAAGTCTAACTGTCAGTTACACCATGTTTCATGAGCTGAACTAAAAGATCGCAGAAAAAGCTAATCTCTCTCAAATTTTGTGCACAGATATGTTTACATCCCTGTTAGTGAGCATTTTTCCTTGGCCAAGATAATCTGTCCACCTGACAGGTGTGGCATATCAATAAGCTGATTAAACAGCATGATCATTACACAGGCCATGTGTAACCACGCCAGCCCAGGACCTCCACATCTGGCTTCTTCACCTGCGAGATCATTTGAGACCAGCCACCCGGAGAGCTGATGAAACTCACAAGTATTTCTGTCTGTAATAAATGTTGTCGGGAAAGACTCATTCTGAATTGACTGGGCCTGGCTCCCCAGTGGGTTGGCCTGGCTCCCAAGTGGCTGTGCCCCTGCCCAGTCATGTGAAATCCAGAGATTAGGGCCTAATTTATTTATTTAAATTGACTGATTTCCTACTATGAACTGTAACTCAGTAAAATATTTGAAATTGTTGCATGTTGCATTTATATTTTTGTTGAGTATATTCCTGTCCAGACAACATGAGATATATGAGCTAAATATAGAGGGGGGCTGTTTCACATGCTCGGATACTTTCTCCGGTGACATAGTTTCAGTAGAGAAGAAGAGGAGAATCGAGAGGGTTCACTCTCGCCAAAATCTTTGCAGGATAAGCCCAATGCGTTTCTATGGGCATAATTTGCACACTTAAGCTTGTCGCCTGCCTTCCGCTTTTGGTACAAAGACTCCAATTGTTAGGGAGGAGACATCTCGTCATTATATACAGATCTCTGGTTTCAGCCTCTTGCAAATTGGAAATGAAAGTTGGCAGGATTACAGTGCTTTGTTAGGATGCTGGATTCCACTCAAGTAAATTGATGTTATGACAAAAATGATAGGCTATAATTACTCCTGTCTAAATAATATAATTCAAAATTCTTCACCAGGGAGCATGACTTAGCCACAGATGATCATTAGCTTATTTTTTAATTGGCTGTGGATTGTTTCAAATCACAAGTGTGTAGGCCTATGCATATTTAGGAAGCCCGCAATTTGGGTGTTGTGCATGGCAATAAGTCTAGCTGATTGAGTTGCGGCTTTCAGTAATAAGTATCGAAAAATATGTGTGAAGATAATGTGTCTTGAGTATAACTTAAAATGTTGCAACAAGAGGAATGGGAGGTGTGTGTGGCAAAGATATGGCGTGTCTCTCTCCAGAATGCATCCACTCAGTTGTCTCCTGCCAATTCTTGGGCATTCATTGTGTGAATTGTTTGCCCTTTGATTTAGATTTTTATCAATTTCCCCTTATGTATATCACCAGTAGGCCTAATAAACGTACCGTTCATCCCCCATCATTTGGTTATATTCATTTCTGTTAATGCATGTATTAATTACTGTCATTTATCGTTGTCATTCTCGGACTGGAAACGTTGTTCACGGAGTTCACAACCTGCTACACTTGTGAGAAACAAGTTTTGGTTTCTTTCATAACCATTATGAGTTTTGTACATTTGTTCATTGTCTATTGTTTGGAGTACTCCATGTGAGCAATGAACATGTGTCTGAGCACGCCTGAGCACACACAGAAGTAGGCCTACCTGGCATTCTGCGTGCAAAAGTAGGAAAGTTCCCATTTGGCAATGTCTGATTTGTGATTGTTATAATTCACCACGTCCACCACTAATAAGTTGAGCTTCTCAGTCATTTTGACTTCACCGCACACAGTAAGTCAACCAAGTCAGTTATTTTTAACATTTATTGTGAATGATAGTTCCTCAGTACTTTCAAATATTTTCAACACTTCCAGACTCGATAACTTTCAAGTCTCGGGTGTGATAGAGCAAAATACAAGGATCTGATGATTCCATATATCCGGTGGAAATGTCATAAAAAAACAGCTGTCTGTTCTGAGGGCCCAGAATAGGCTAGTTGATATAATGTTGCATGTTTGCTAGTGACAGCTTTGGGCTGACCCAGTTGAGGATTTGATACAATGTTGAACTTCACTATAAATAGCTCAAGTCAAGACAGAAAGAAAGGGAGGCAGACAGGCGGAATAGAGGGATGAATGTGAATCATCTTCTACTGGTTTTATTTGTCGGCTTTAGGCCAATGTATTTTACTTAGCTGACGAAGAAGTTTTAGGCTTACTGCTCTGAGTTCTATGCGCTCATTTCTTTAGCCACCAACGGATCACAGTGCATCAACGTGTCCATATGGCAGAGGCTGATGCTCTCGCCTTAGTTACATTTAAACTTTTACATTTTTAGCGCTTTACTTCGGGTTTTTGGGATTAACCCCGTGATAATGATGTTGAGAAACAAAAGCGATATTTCTAAAAATTAAATTGTTCCACGAAAATGTGCATATAATAATAAATAATCATAGCTGGCATGCAAATCTGCTGAAATGTTAGGATAAATTGTAAGCTTCCCCAAACTTGAAACTCACAAGCTGCCTATGATCTTTACTAAAAAATTAAAAATAAATGCACCTTATGGAACAGCGGGGACTGTGAAAAGACACACACAGCCGCAGACACACATACACATGATAAGACACATACTATACACACACGTACACATGGATGTTGTATTGTAAATATATGATAGTGGAGTGCCTGAGGGAACACACTAAATGTATTGGGTAAAGTGTTATGAAATGTAATGTCATATAATATTTTAAATTGTATTTATCTGCATTAATGTTGCTGGACTCCAGGAATGGGGATCCTTAATAAACACAAATACAAATACTATAACACCCATTTAAAAAATTGTGAACATGCAAGCGTACATAGGAGGTCCCGTGAAAAAAACGTGCCCACCTGGTTCTGATTTGTTCTGGTTCCAGCCCTTAATAGTGGTCTCTGACTTGTGGTCAGACTTGCTCAGCTGGGAACAAAACTTTTTTCAATGCTGATTTGAATGTCATTAAGAAAACAGAAAGGTGTTCAATATTTTTTGGGCAAACATTTTTTTAAAGTATCTGTAATCTGATTACAATATTTTTGAATGGTAATGTAGTGGATTACATTTGCTATATATTTTGTAATTCGGTGCTCCGCAACCCGGCTAATTAGAAAATAATTTTCCTAAATATCGACCCCAATAACAGTTTGCCACTGGAGGGAATGCTGAAGGTCCTTGTCTTTGTAATTACTAACACCAATGACATAAAAATGTATGGCTCTATTGGATCTGTATGGTAGAAGTTCAGCATCACAGCTTAATTGAAATTTAAAGGCAATGTTCCCACGATATACTGCATGCAATAAACACTGCATAGGTCTACAGGTATGTTGGCTCAATCTGAAATGACTTTTGCATTTCTAGCTTGCAATCTGTAAAACGTCAGCGATACAGATTGAGTAGAGCACATGTTAACACATGTCATAGTCGTTGACTTTCTAGTACTTACCTACTGGGCACAGACATCAGTTCAACGTCTACTGTAGTTTTGATTTACATTTTGTTGAGTTGTCAACCAATGTGAATTCAACGTGAAATCAAGCAAAATGTCACACTGTAATTGGATTTAGGTTAAAAGCTGGGTGAAATAAACACGAAATTCTCTTATGTTGATGACTTTTGCAAATCCAATCAGTTTTCCACGTTGATTCAATGTCATCACATAAAATTTGGGGGTTAAAATAGACTAGACTGTATAAACTTGTCTAACCTTTAACCTATATCATGGCTGATTTTCATATTGGTGGAAATTACATTAATCTTTTCTAAAGGCAAAAGTAGAACCTGGTTTTAAATATTTCTTAAAGAAGAGACACACACAAACCTTAAATGCTGGAGGGCTTGGCTCATGAATTCATTGGTTTTGTCTTACCCTTACCCATGTCTTACCCTTACCCATGTCTTACCCTTACCCATGTCTTAACCTTACCCATGTCTTACCCTTACCCAGATCTCCAAATACAAATACACTGCAGGTGTCAGGTATATTCCTGGCAGCAAAATGCATACCCCATCTCTCTCTCTCTCTCTGACTCTCGCCCTCTCTTCCTGTTCCCCCCCTCTCTTCTCTCTCTAGACCAGGAGATATTGCGGCGTCTGGAGAAAGACAAGATCCTGGTGTTCACTCCGTCTCGTCGGGTCCAGGGCCGCCGGGTGGTCTGCTACGATGACCGCTTCATCGTCAAGCTGGCCTACGAGTCCGACGGCATCATTGTCTCTAACGACAACTACCGGGACCTGGCCAATGAGAAGACAGAGTGGAAGAAGTTCATTGACGAGCGGCTGCTCATGTACTCATTCGTCAATGACAAGTAAGGTCCCACCAAGCCTATAACTATTAGTATCTGGAGTTGTTTTTCCCGGGCATTGATATGTGGATGTTGAGTGGTTATCTGACCGTGTGTCTGGTATGTGGTTGTGTGTCCAGGTTCATGCCTCCTGATGATCCTCTGGGTCGCCATGGTCCCAGTCTGGAGAACTTCCTGAGGAAGAGACCAGTGATCCCAGAACACAGGAAGCAGCCCTGCCCCTATGGTAACACCTAGCCATCCTCTTATACATTATTCATCCAGCCTCCTCTGGCTTGTCTCGTGATTGAGAGTTAACCACCCTGTATTCTCTAAAGGGAAGAAGTGCACTTACGGCCACAAGTGTAAATTCTACCACCCTGAGAGAGGCAGTCAGCCCCAGCGCTCTGTGGCCGACGAGCTGCGTGCCAGTGCCAAGAACTCCTCTTCCTCCTCCACCTCTTCCTCCAAGAGCCTGGGCTCTGCTCCGCTGGTGAAGAGCCACAGCATGTCCAGCAGCTCCAGTGCAGACGGGCTCCCAGAACCCCACCGAGCCGCCCCAAAGAGGCGGTCGGACCCCGGCCTGTGCACCCCCCCATACAACGACCTCCTGGAGGAGCGGCTGGGCGGGAGGACCAAATCAGAGGCCCGCAGAGGTAGTAGCAGCAGTAGTAGCAGCAGCTGTAGCAACAGCCTCCTGGTTCCTGCCTCTGGGGGTCCTCCTTCCAGCCAAGGCTTCTCTCTGCAGGATTGGAGAGACCACAATGCAGGGAGGAACGGCTCCTGCAGAGCACCAGGGCTGTTGGAGCTTGGTCACTCTGAGTCATATCCCACCTGTGAGTCCCCAAAGCTGGGCTACAACTCCCTAATGAGGGCGTACTCCAGCCTAAACCTGGTGGTGCCACTGATACCCGAGCGGCTGTTCCCAACTGACCTACGGACGGGCTTGCTGGCATCTGACTGCAGCAGCGAGGGCAGCATGAGCTCTGACTCCTTCTCCCCTGACCCCCTATTGGAGGATGGCCTCAAATGCCACCACCCCCATCACCACCACTGCTCCAGCCGCTACCCACACCACACCAACAACCCTCCCCCTGGTCTGACCCTGCACCCACATGGAGGCTCCCATCATAGCTACCCCCTATCTCAGAGCATGGGGAGGCCACAGGTTTTCAGCTTGGAGGATCATCCCTCCTCCCTTCACCACTTCAAGGCCCATCTCACCTACCTTCCTCCCCATCTTCAGCACCCATCTGTGGGGAGCAGCTCTGGCTGTTCGGAGGACTACCCTCCCCAACCTCCACCCCAGACCTCCAGCCCCCACTGCCACTCTCACAGCTCAACTCTGGGGCATAACCTGGGGGGCTCCACCTGGCAGGACAACAACAGCCTCCAGAACTCCCGGCTTTACGAGCACTCCCCTGTCCGCCCACGGAGGACCTACCCTGGGATGGGACAGGAGCAGTGGCTGGCCAGCTGGGACTCCCACTACCAGCAGCTCATCCAGCCCTGCTACGAGGCCTTCAACTTCCAGTCCCAGCCTGAGGGCCACGAACAACCCTGGCACTCTTCCTGGCCCAGGGGGACACACTCGCCCCATCCTCAACCCCCTTCCTCCTCCCATCCTCCACCCCGCCCCTCCATGAACCCCCAGCACCAGGGGGGAAGATGCCAGGATGTGAGGGATAAAGTGTTTGTCAATCTATGTAACATCTTTCCTCCAGAGCTGGTGAAGGTGGTGATGGAGAGGAACCCCCACGTGATGGACGCCCAGCAGCTGGCTGCAGCCATTCTGTCTGAGAAATCCCAGGCTCGCTACTGAGTACTGACACTACTGTAGTAGAGGAAAGAGGTGACGTGCCCAACTCTATAGTCCTCCCAAAACGTCTATGATACAGGGGGAGATTTTTTTTAATTATATTTTTTAAGGAGAATCCGAGCTACCTTATTGTTGTCCGTTACTGTTGTGCGGTATGAGACCACCTCAAGCACTTAAGGTCAGGATTGTTTATGGTGTGTGGGTAGGAGTGAACATGTGTGTCAGCATTATTTCAGGAGACTCTTTGAATGGGATGTGTTGCTTAAATGTATTTATTTTGTATGTTTTAAATTATTTTTATTGTCTTTATATTTTGTTATGGCACTTTTCGTTGCTTTTTTTAATCAACATTTTGCCAATCATATCATAAAATCCTGAGGTGTTAACACGGGGTGAATTCTGGGATTCCAAATCGAAGGTATTGTTTGTTGTCATAAACATGTTACTTCCAAACATTTCAAACTAAAAGACAAAGCAAATTCATAAATCTAAACTACACTGATTTAGTTGTATCCCTGTAATATGTTCATTAACGATTCATAAAAGCAGGTGGTGAATTGAATAACGTTGTTGAAATAATTTGATGAACTTCCCCTTTAGAGAAGTGAAGAACTCCAGCTGTTAAAGCCCTGGTAAAGTCCATGTGAAAACCCCAGAGCATTGTTTACTCTCACAGACAGGAGCTAGTTCCTCTTTGGGGAAAGCTCTGAAGCTTACTTCACAGCTTGAGAGATTGCGATATTGATTTTCGCTTTCTTTTTTTAACCACTTTTTTGTCCTCCAACAACCATTCTGGCCATTGAAATCAGATGGTTCTTAAGGAAATGCAAACTAGTGCAGGTGCAGGTGTTTATCTTAACGTTTTTATTTAAATGTATGAATGTGTTAATTTATTATTGTCCCTTTGTCCTTTTTGTTGTGTGAGATTATTTTAGCTGAAGGGGGTTTCTGTTGCTAGGGTTTCATTACAAGAGAAGACATCAGGTGTAACCATCCAGACAGACAGACAGATGGTGCTGTACTGTAACTGTCTATGTACTTAACTCTGTGGACAAGGTAATTCTCTACCTCCTGGCTTAGAATCCATTGTAAATTGCCACAATCGCTCAGTGAATAGGAATAGTTAGGCAATGACACCGTGTTGGGAAATGCCTTGCTCACACTCAGCAGGGACTACATCTACCTGTTACAGTCCAAAACACTGGACTTGTGTTGCCAAGGTAACCTGACCACAACAAACTTTAGTGGCCAAGAGAATGCCTCTCCTCGTTGATACAAATTGTATCCTATTAACTTAAACCAGATCATTGTTTTATATGAGAATATGTATACAAAAAGTATTTTGAGATTTATGTGCCGTAATTGGTCACATTTGTTAATGTTCTAAAATATATTTTGGGAAATGTTGTATTGTGTTTTTAAGAATTATTTGGGAAAGAAAAGGCATCAAATGCAATTTCGTCCAACTACTGTACTGTGATTGGTGATCAACAGACACATAGGACAGAAAATATTGGTTGTTTTATTATCGTTCGTCTGAAAGTGTGTTTTCTCGTTGGCTGGTCACAATCTAACTCAGGTCACAGTCATGTGAGTGTGACTGTGGGGGTCAGCTTTATGGGGAAGCAGAGAATTTTTTCTTCCCCATCAGCCCCTTGATGGTCATGATCTTTCACTTAACATGTTTTTGTACCGTGGTTCTCAGCTCTCTCATTAAACTAAGCCTATCCCTTCAGAGGATCAGTGGAACACTGCTGACTGGACAAAGACAATACTTGCTCTCTGGAACCAGTTTCTCAACATGACAACAGCCAAAAGGTTCAAATATGTTTGTTTTTGTTTTTTACATTAAAGAAACCATGTCCATTCACACATTAGTATTACATGGCAAGTCACTGCATAGCAGTGTTCTTTTCTGGTCCCCTGAGTTGGTTGGCATATTAACTTTGAGCTGAGCGAGCATGAGACATTGTGGCTAAATAAAACCGCCACCCAAAACTTGACGTCTAGCACCTTTCTAAAAAAAGAGCCTTCTCAGTAGCTGCAGGGCACCGTGTGCCAGTGTGTGCCAGTGTGTGCCAGTGTGTGCCAGTGTGTGCCAGTGTGTGTGCCAGTGTGTGTGCCAGTGTGTGCGCCGGTGTGTGCGCCGGTGTGTGTGCCAGTGTGTGTGCCAGTGTGTGCCGGGGTGTGCCAGTGTGTGCCAGTGTGTGCCGGGGTGTGCCAGTGTGTGCCAGTGTGTGCCAGTGTGTGCCAGTGTGTGCCGGGGTGTGGGCAGAGTAGTAAATGCCTCTACTTTTTTAAACACATCCGATGATAGTCTGAACCATGTTCAGTTAAACATTTATTTTTCCATGTCCTGATTTTTTTAAAGAGTTGATATTGGAATTATATGTGATGTATTATTTTTTTATCAGCATTAAGACCTTTTAGGGAAATTGTTTCGGTGGTTTTCCTCACCGTCTCTGGATATAGGCTGTACAGGACCATTCACCTTCTGTATAATGAATCACCATTTGATGACGTGAGGTTCAGTTTGAAGACAGTGTATGTACATGTGCTGGGTTTTGGATATAGTACTGGGTTGAATTTCTTCCACCATGGCCATTTTTTGGTCATTTTGGAATTTGGATAGTAATTGGTTTTATGTCATTGGTCTGACTGGTTGACTTCTAATTCTATTTGACTGCTAACTGTGTTTAATTTTGCCAGTCTGCATCCAGGGCCTACAATTCAAGCAAAACAAATAGATTTTAATGTGTCAAACTTTCCAATGTCAAGTATAATTTATTTTCATATTCATCACTGCTGTGCTTTAAATCCAACCGTTTGTGCTACAATAAAACTGTTAAATATAATAAATGTCTTAAAAATGATTGTTTAAAAAAAAAAGATCCACAAAAATAAGGTTGCGATTCAGGTATTCTGTCTGGGACCAAAGCAATTGGCAAAATAATTGAGAGTTAACTTATGTTTCTGAATTATGATGCTGCTTTCTTCACAGGTCAACATGGGTCATTTCAAGCCAAAATGGAATCTGGGGAATGGAGAACAAGAACTGTGGCCTGATGTGATGTTGATGTTTTGCCTTGGTGACTGTACTGTATGTGAATGGGAGGAAACACATGTTGCAACAATGAGCTTTAGGTACTGGAACCCCAGAGCATGTGACTCTCTATGACACTCTGGCCTGTAGCAGACTTACATGCTAATTCAGGGAACTGTGGCCAAGTGGTACATGTTGACTCCTTCATGTTAAGATGAATAATAAGAGCAATAAAGACCTATTCAAGCTTTCAGATGATGACAATGTGTCTTCTTTCTTGGGGATGGGATGCTGCCAAAAAGGTGCTCAGGTTCATTAAGATAGGATGTTGATGAGGCAAGTGTGTGTCATGTCACTACGATAGTTCTATGATCTAGGGTGTATGTCAGATAAGTGTATTGTAGCCTACAGTGAATGGGTTGACAGGGAAATAGTAATTAACTAAGGAATGGAAATAATACTTAAGCCTGTCATGTCAACATCATTGTTTCGATAACAATGCTAGGCTTTACTGTAACTTTAAATGTCAAATCGAACCGGCCTAACTCAAATATTTTTTCTTTCTTCCCCCCATAAACATTGTCATAACTGAAAAGAATGTCAGAAGATGATGCGTACATACAGTGCCTTCGGAAGTACTCAGGCCACTTGACTTTTTCCACATTTTGTTACAGCCTTATTATAAAACACACAATACCCCATAATGACAAAGCGAAAACAGGTTTTTAGAAAATTTAGAAAATGTATAAAAAATGAAATACCTTACAGTACTAGTCAAAAGGTTGGACACACCTACTCATTCAAGGGTTTTTCTTTATTTTTACTATGCTCTACATTGTAGAATAATAGTGAAGATATCAAAACTATTAAATAACATACGGAAGGAATCCTGTAGATAGCAAACAAAGTGTTAAACAATTCAAAATATATTTTATATTTGAGATTCTTCAAAGTAGCCACCCTTTGCCTTGATGACAGCTGTGCACACTCTTGGCATTCTCTCAACCAGCTTCATGAGGTAGTCACCTGGAATACATTTCAATTAACAGGTGTGCTTTGTTAAAAGTTCATTTGTGGAATTTCTTTCCTTCTTAATGCATTTGAGCCAATCAGTTGTGTTGTGACACAGTAGGAGTGGTACACAGAAGATAGCCTTATTTGGTAAAAGACCAAGTCCATATTATGGCAAGAACAGCTCAAACAAGCAAAGAGAAACAACAGTCCATCATTACTGTAAAGACATTAAGGTCAGACAATTTAGAAAATTTCAAGAACTTTGAAAGTTTCTTCAAGTGAAGTCGCAAAAACCATCAAGAGCTATGTTGGCTCTCATGAGGATCACCGCAGGAAAAGAAGATCCAAGTTCATTAGAGTTATCAGCCTCAGAAATTGCAGCCCAAATAAATGCGTCAGAGTTCAAGTAACAGACACATCTCAATATCAACTGTTCAGAGGAGACTGCATAAATCAGGCTTTCATGGTCGAATTGCTGCAAAGATACCACTACTAAATGACACCAATAATAAGAAGAGACTTGCTTGGGCCAAGAAACACGAGCAATGGGCATTAGACCGGTGGAAATGTGTCCTTTGGTCTGATGAGTCCAAATGTAAGATTTTTGGTTCCAACTGCCGTATCTTTGTGAGACGAAGAGTAGGTGAACGGATGATCTTTGCATCTGCGGTTCCCACCAGGAAGCATGGAGGAGGAGGTGTTATGGTGTGGGGGTGCTTTGCTGGTGACACTGTCAGTGATTTATTTAGAATTCAAGGCACACTTAACCAGCATGGCTACCACAGCATTTTACAGCGATTCACCATCCCATCTGGTTTACACTTAGTGGGACTATCATTTATTTTTCAACAGGACAATGACCCAATACACACCTCCAGACTGTGTAAGGGCTATTTGACCAAGAAGGAGAGTGATGGATTGCTGCATCAGATGACCTGGCCTCCACAATCACCCGACCTCAACCCAGTTGAGATGGATTGGGATGAGTTGGACCAGAGAGTAAAGGAAAAGCAGCCAACAAGTGCTTAGGGTATGTGGGAACTCCTTCAAGACTGTTGGAAAAGCATTCCTCATGAAGCTGGTTGAGAGAATGCCAAAAGTGTGCTCAGCTGTCATCAAGGCAAAGGGTGGCTACTTTGAAGAATTTCAAATATAAAGTATATTTTGATTTGTTTAACACTTTAGTTACTACATGATTCCATAGGTGTTATTTCATAGTTTTGATGTCGTCACCATTATTCTACAATGTAGAAAATAGTAAAAATAAAGAAAAATCCTTGAATGAGTAGGTGTGTCCAAACTTTTGACTGGTACTTTAAGTATTCAGACCCTTTGCTATGAGACTCAAAATTGAGCTCCGGTGCATCCTGTTGCCATTGATCATCCTTTAGATGTTTCTACAACTTGATTGGAGTCAACCTGTGCTAAATTCAATTGAATGGACATGATTTGGAAAGGCACACACTTGTTTATATAAGGGCCCACAGTTGACAGTGCACGTCAGAGCAAAAACCAAGCCATGAGGCCAAAGGAATTGTCCATAGAGCTCAGAGACAGGATAGTGTCGTGGCACAGATCTGGGAAAGGGTACCAAACATTTTTGCAGCATTGAAGATCCCCAAGAACACAGCGGCCTCCATCATTCCTAAATGAAATAAATTTGGAACCACAAAGTCTCTGCATAGAAGAATGGGAGAAACTCCCCAAATACAGGTGTGCCGAGCTTGTAGCGTCATACCCAAGAAGACTCAATGCTGTAAATCGCTGCCAAAGGAGCTTCAATAAAGTATATTTCAGTTGTTTTAAATAAATTAGCAAACCTGTTTTTGCTTAGTCATTATGGGGTACTGTTTGATGAGGGGAAAAAACTATTTAATACATTTTAGAATAAGGCTATAATGTAACAAAATGTGGAACAAGTCAAGGGATCTGAATACTTTCCTGAAGGCACTCTGACATCTGAAATCTAAAATTAAACGGATGCTACATTTACTGTGGTGATAAAGTTGAATGAATAGCCTATAATGTGTCGTCATCTTTCTACAACACTGTATGAAAGGTAATATCTCTGGAAAGGTTACTACAACATTACATTTTTATTTTTTAAATGTTTTTAACTAATGATTAATGGGTTCAAAGTTGTAACTGAAGATGATAAAGGTTAGTAAAGTTCATTGTTGTACATCGATTGACATTAAGGATAAAACAATTGATATTTACAATTTAATAACAGTTTTTTTTTCTTTCACCAGGAACAACACCAGTTGTAAATTCAAGGAGGTGGCTGACCTGATCATTCCTTACATAACCTTGATTTAGAAAACCAACGTGGCTAGGGCGGTTTTGTGCTTCTTTTATTTTCCCCATTCTTACATGTCTGGAAGGTGATGAATCTGGAATGTTCAAAATTAACAGTTCCTCATATCACTCTATCCATATAATAATGCACTGCTGCCTCCCTCCAATTTGGTTTTACCTCGTTCAACCTGGGGATGAACACTTTGACTGACTGGAAATAAGAGACATACATGGAATCTTTATTGTGAACGAAAATAAATAAATGGTAAATGCTTCAATTGACGATAAACGACACAAAGGTATAGGTAGAAGAATGGGAGGACAGATAAACGCTGTTGTCAAATTCTGGAGGAATTAAACCACTGGTTCAACATCAGCTGACCCATGACTGACTAGAGCACAGCTAACTCACCACAGTTAAATATGAAGCCGAAATTAAATGAGACAAATAAGGCTGTTTCGTTAAAAAAAGAAAACTATTAAAATTCTTAATCTAATGGCAAACAAATAAACGTAAGGTACGGTATTTAAAGCTTTTACATACAAGCTGGCCAGCGACATCCAAAAGTTAAACTGCAATTGTTCCCTCTCAATGAAAGCAAGATATCAACCAATTTCTCTATCCATTCTTACATCAGACATGCAAGCATTAAAATTATCCTTTGTTCATGGAGAAATTCTCTTCGACAGTATGTTGCTTGCCATTCCAGATTAGGCGAGTCCAGATGTGGTTAGGCAGAGCTCTAAGCATGGAGCAGTTTGATTGGCCATCCGCTAGTGGGCAGAGCTTTGGCAAGGCATAGTTGGCGGGACATTGAATCCACACACCTCTGGCCTTTTTGCAAGTAGGGATTTGGGGGAATGGGACGGGAACGGGCACGTTTTGCTGTACACAAAAACGAGCCGTTGTCGTGGCAATGCAAGGGTGGGAGGGCGAGGTCTCTCACATGGACTCAAACTCGTCGATGCGCTGCTTGGTGTTTCCCTGGCGGATCTGACGCAGGGTCTTGTACTTGTCCCTCCCAGCCTTCACGTTCTCCGCATGTAGCATGTCATTCTGGGTCTTCTTGGTGTCGTCCCTCGCCTGGGCCAACTCTGAACTCAGAGCCTGACAGAGAGGGAGAGGGGAAGAGAGAGCACACTTCATTTTGATAGTTGCAGACAGGGTCTATAGTTCAACAAATTATCAGCAAACTTGATCCATTAACCCAAACACTATGCCTAACCATAAACCCTACATGTTTTTGCAGTTAGTTAGTCAGTTAGTTTGAGCTTCTAGGAGTCTATCCATCCTAATGGCATCTGCACACTCCTGGATTGCATCCTACCTGGCAAGTCACTACTACCAGGTGGCATTGAGAGGATCTGTGTCTGCACCACGTGCTCTCACTACTGGTGTCCCCGTGGGCTCGGTTCTAGGTGCTCATCCTCTTTTCACCAAGTGTTTTTTTCTCTTTACACCAAGTCTCTTTACATCATCACCATCCTCTTTTCTCTTTACACCAGGTCTCTCAACAGTCATATCCTCACATGGTCTCTCTGATCATTGCTATGCGGATGACACTCAACTACTCTTCTGCTTCCCTCCCTTCTGACACCCAGGTGGCAACGCGCATCTCTGCCTGCCTGGCAGACATCTCAGCTTGGATGTCTGACCACCACCTCAAGCTCAACAAAACAGAGCTGCTCTATCTCCTGGGAAAGGCCTGCCCACTCCATGACCTCTCCATCACGGTTGACAATTCCACAGTGTCCCCTTCCCAGAGTGCAAAGAACCTTGGCGTGACCCTGGACAACACCCTGTCGTTCTCTGCAAACATCAAAGCGGTGACACACACCTGCAGGTTAATGCTCTTCAACATCCATAGAGTACAACCTTTTCTCACATAGGGGTAATTCCAGGAATTGAACCCACTATCTTGGCGTTGCAAGAGCCATGCTCTACCCACTGAGCTACAGAGGACCATTGTGATGTATTGTTGCCTCACCTAGCTATCTTAAGAGGAATGCACTAATTGTACAGTAAGTCGCTCTGGAGAGAGCGTCTGCTAAATGACTAAAATGTTAAATGTAAGTGAGGCCATGTCTTCATTAGTCTACCTGCAGCTGTTCCTTGACGCGTTCGTTCTTCTGGGCCTCTGTGACACGTTCCTCCTCGCTGTGGTGGCTGGTGACCCCATCACTGTGCAGCTCGGTGCTACCCTCAGCATTCGTCTCATCCTGCTCATCGTGCTCTGGCGCCGGGGGTGATGACATCACAGACTTCAGCTCCTCTTTAGTCTTCTCCAGGTCCTCCTGGGCTGAGATGGCCTAGTGGGGAGGGGGAGGTTAATGTGCGAAATACTGTCACTTGGAGTTCAACAAAGTGCTTATCTACTGTATTGTACATAACTATCACACAGTACTGACACATTTCAATATTCTATTTGGATCCACAACAGGTAGAACAAACATTGTTGCTTTCACACACACAAACGCATACACCAACACATTTTAAGATACATTTGCCAAAACACAGGGACATCTGTTTTTAAAAGGTAATGCACGCGTAGGGCCTGAGCAGGCCAGAGACTTGTAAAAAGCAGTAAAACATTCATGCACACAGTAACGGGTTAACATGCAAATAAAAAGGACAGACACACAATGAAAACAAGTCCTCGCTCACAATTTCAACCTCCGCTCCCACACATACACAAAACCTTTTGAAGTTATTTTAGGAAAGCTGTTATACTATTTGGTTTGAGGTCACACACCCCCACACATTTAGACACAGACACCATTATAATAATGCATTAGTTCAGTAAGCGCAGGGGGCATGTGGGGGTCAGAGAGAGGTAGAGGAGGTAACTGTTACTTTGTGTTGCCATTCTGTCGCTTCCTCTTCCTTTTTCCTTTTGGCCTCTTCAAGCAGAGCGATTTTGGCGGTGAATTCTCCTAGCTCAGCGGCCTGCGAGCGACAAGCACAAGGCACACTTCTGTCACACACACACACCCCAACACACTGGCCACCAGACTGCAGGAGTTGGCCATGGCCCATTCTCCTCCACATTAAACTTAATGACCAACCAATATCAATATAAATTGACACGTGGTTCTGTGGTGAGTACTGTTAACATGATATACCACCTATGAAATATTACCTGGAATACCAGAGGGAGAGAGGCTGGTAAGAGGATAGAATTCCCCCCATTAACACTTCAATCGCACATATCTGTCAGCACTCTAAAAAGGTTACTGCCTCAGGGCCTTCCAACACAGCATCAAACCAAATACATCAATGTTATGTCCCTATGCATAAAGAGAAAGTTCACCCAAATTGCATTTAGGTTTCCTTACCCTGCAAGCAGTCTCTGGACAAGGTGTGTCAGCAATTCATGCTTCACTATTGTTTACCTGGCCACAAATCAAATGCATGGCCAAATCATCCATTTGCAACTTCATTGAGTTATACAATAATTTTATTTTTATTTTAGGATGATTTGGACATTAAGTGCATGACTTGCATTGGAGTTGCGCCACAATGGCCAGAAACAGTGGCCAGGTAAACAAAACCAAAGCATGGGTTGCTGTCATACCTTTGCCATAAACTGCTCACAGGGTAAGGAAAGCAATATGTTATTTTGTCATTTGGGTGAACTATCCCTTTAAAACAATGAATATCTCTAAATAAGACCATAATCAGTCATTTGGAGCTGAAGCACAAAGTTGAGCTATGCGTTGGGCTTAGGCATGTCAAGTGAAAGACCAAGAAAATACCATGAGGAATAACCAAATAACCAAATCACCTGTGGAATGCTAGTAAAACCATCCATAAAATCTAGTGTGACCAGAGGAGGTGTTTACAAAAGTCAGTCTCACTTATTTACATACAACTGTATGTATTGACATGGTGATAATAGAGCAGGGACAGGGTTATTACAGTGATGATATGTCTAAGCAATAATGCACCTCAGGGGTTTGTGGTATATGGCCAATATACTACGGTTAATGGCTGTTCTTATGCACGACGCAACGCAGAGTGCCTGCATACAACCCTTAGCAGTGGTATATTGGCCATATAGCACAAACCCGAGGTGCCTTATTGCTATTCTAAATTGGTTACCAATGTAATTACGGCAGTAAAAATAAATGCTGTTATACTTGCCTAGTTAAATGAAGGTTAAATAAATAAAAAATACCTGTGTTATTTCATCTGAAATAACACGGCTGTCAACCAATCAGCATTCAGGGCTCGAACCACCCATTATAATGTAGAATAGAGAATTTACAACTGTTTTAGTGTGATAATTGCACAATCCAGAGGAGATTGTTGATTTAGAGAATTACTGTATACCTGCCTACAGTAGGTATATTTACATGGTTAACTACACTAAGACCCATCCTTCCTTGACGTAATCAACAAATAGAAAGCAGAGTAAGGTGTTTTATCATATTGCATTCACTAATCATTTCATATAAGATCAGTGATTTTTTTCAAGGAAGGAAGGAAAGAAGTATGCACTGAAAGTATGTTCAGTAAACGGGGCCCTGATCCAAAGCGTGGCCCAGACTGGTGATGTGATGTGTTACCAGTTGTTCCTGGTTCTTCATCTGGTCAGCAGCCTGTTTAACCAGCTCTGCTTTGGCCTCCTCTGCTGCCTGTTTCTCTTTCTCCAACCTCTCTGCCTCTTCCTTCGCTCTCTTCCTCTCCTGGTCCAACTCCAGGGCCCTGCGTGTCTGATCCTCCAGCTCTGTATGAGCGTACACAGAACGACACAGACAGAGACAGACAAAGGTACACACACAATTGACAACAATTTATGGCAAATATACTCCGATCTGAGCAAGAATCACACCCATCTTTCCTGATATACATTCACACATTAATCTATATATTTTATGAAACAAGAGGAGTACTCAAATAATCTCCAATGGAATGACAGTGTTTACCTGAGAAAGGCCTCATCTATATTATAAAATCAGATTTCTAGAGGCACCATAATGTCAGCACTACAGCCTCAATGGCTAATACTTGTCCATGACTTCACTCTATGCAAATACACCCCAGGCATGCTATGTCCTGTCCTAACAGAAAGGCTGTGGTGCAACAAGTCAAGGGCCAACAATAGAGAATGTTCCCGTAACATGATATAACAGCTGGCAGTGTCATCCTATGCCCATCTCCAACTGATATTCCATTCCTCACTCCTCCTGATAAGAGGCTTGAATGCAAATTTTGTAGCTGTGAACTTGTTCTGTGGTAATTGAGTGTCTGAACCCCAGGTGTGTACTATAGTGGGTGTTAAGGCGTCAGCATGCTTCAGTTCGGCTGGTGCCTCAGCTAGCTGAGCCGAATGAGTGTGCTCGTATACTCACTTAAAAGACCTTCCCTTGAAAAACTATAAAAAGGCGTCCATTTTGAGATGACGTAGCCAGTATACACTTCCTAAAAATAGTCAGAATAAATCGAAAATAATTCAAGAAATCTGTCATTAATTTTGACATTTTTGACAAGGAGATCTTAGTAGTGCAATTTTACATCTAACTAAGTTGTTTGGTGCAGTATTCTTTTTTTTCTTCAGTGTGGCAGAACAGCCGGAAAAAAGGTCTAGAACGAACAAATATGTCACAAAATGTCTTCATAATATATACACAAAGTCTTGAGAATTGTTTCGGCTTGGAAGCACGCGGATTCCTTTAGTGTAACACCAAGGTGTTGCTTGCAAGGTTAACCTATGACATTTAAAAATAAGCGAGAGAATGCAAGTCAGTCATTTTTCCTCGGATGTATCCTTAGCGTGTGTGTGTGTATACACCTTTCTGGGCCTTTAGCGTCTGTTCCTCAATCTGTCTGAGTCTCTCGATCAGCTCATCCTTCTCTTTCTCCATCTTCTCCCTCTCTTTCTCTGCGTGCGCTCGTTTTTTCTTCTCGTTTTCTAGCTGGGCTCTGTAAAACAAAAGACGATGAACATGCCTGGGCTAATAATATATTCAAATTAATTGAACTAATTGTAGAATATATATCCCGGTTGACGGCTATATATAAATAATATTCAATATCAAACTATATTTTTATGTATAAAATATTATCATCCCAAAATAGGTACAACATTCTAAGATGCTTTACAAAAAGACAAGACACACAAAAATGCACATAACAGCATTGGAAAAACTACTCAATTGTCATACTTGAGTAAAAGTGAAAAAGTAAAAGCTATACATAAAATTCCTTATATTAAGCAAACCAGACGGCACAATTAAAAAATATATGTTTTTATGGACAGTCAAGGGCACACTCCAACACTCATACATGAATTACAAACACAGTATATACATGTGTTTAGTGACTCTGCCAGAGCCGAGGCAGTAGGGATGACAACGCGTTATATTGATAGGTGTGAGTTGGACCATAATTCTGTTCTGTCTGAGCATTCAAAATTTAACAAGTACCTTTTGGTTTCAGGGAAACTGTAGTGGAGTTAAAAGTACATATTTTCTTTAGGAAAGTAGTAAAGTAAAAGTAAAAATATAAATAGCAAAGTACAGATACACCCCAAAACTACGTGAATAGTCTCTTTGAAATATTTTACACCACTGCATACAGAGATATGGAGTCCAAGGCTGTATCTCAATAGTCTCTTTGAAATATTTTACACCACTGCATACAGAGATATGCAGTCCAAGGCTGTATCTCAATAGTCTCTTTGGACCATCCTGATCTTCAGAGAGCAGCTGTCAGGATGGTAGATCAGACTTGTATCTCATTTTCATTTCTGTAATTCCCTGTATCCTCTCTTCTCCCCTCCTTTTGGGAATCAAGGAAATACAGAGATTTACCTTTGATGTGGTTCTAATGCAGACCAGACATATTTTAATACAATGCTCCCCCCTTCTGGTCAGAATCACAACCACATGTCTGCATGTGTTCGCCCAGTACTGTACCTCTCCATCTGTTTGTGGTGTTTCTCCTCCCGGGCCTGGGCCTTCATCTGCTGCACCTCGATGGTATCAGGCTTCCTCCTCCTCATGTACAGCTCGTGGTTCCCCATGCACAGCGCCAGGATACGCTTGTTAATCCGCAACCGTGGTGCGTAGAATACAAAGTCCTGCAGTGAGAGGAGGAGGGGAGAAAATGGAAGAGGAGAGTAAGGGGTTAATTCAATTTACAGGTCATTTACAGACAGTACAAGGTGGAGAACAGGGGTGGACAACTCTACTCCAATATTATTATTATTATTATTATTATTATTATTATTATTATTATTATTATTATTATTATTATTATTATTATTATTATTATTATTATATTCTCATTGTTTATTGTACATTGTGTTGTATTATTTCCTCCCACCGTCCCCTGCCTTCCCGGGAAGACGGGTCCCCTGCCTTCTCGGGAAGACGGGTCCCCTGCCTTCCCGGGAAGACGGGTCCCCTGCCTTCCCGGGAAGACGGGTCCCCTGCCTTCCCGGGAAGACGGGTCCCCTGCCTTCCCGGGAAGACGGGTCCCCTGCCTTCCCGGGAAGACGGGTCCCCTGCCTTCCCGGGAAGACGGGTCCCCTGCCTTCCCGGGAAGACGGGTCCCCTGCCTTCCCGGGAAGACGGGTCCCCTGCCTTCCCGGTAGACGGGTCCCCTGCCTTCCCGGTAGACGGGTCCCCTGCCTTCCCGGTAGACGGACTTACTGGGGCTTTCTTGTCGATGGGTTTGATGACAAACTTCTTGTCGTTGAAGGAGATGTTTCTGATCTCACTCCAGGGGAAGCCAATCTTTGGTGTCAACCTGGGGTGGAGGGAAGGGAAAACACAGACTGTCTCAACACTATGCTAGTACAGTAATATGCAATAGGAAGATAACTACCTATCTACAGTACATTACTTGTTACTTTTATTTCTTAGTCTTATCCGTATTTCTTTAAACTGCATTGTTGGTTAGGGGCTCGCAAGTAAGTATTTCACTGTAAGGTCTACCTACACCTGTTGTATTTGGCGCATGTGACTAATAACATTTGATTTGATGTCAGAGTAGTACAAAATGAAACTAGAGGTACCATCCATGGCTAGCAGAGGGCGATAGTGTCATGGAGTATATCAAATAAATAAGTGGACAAATAATTATTCCACATTGTATAAGTCAGTATTGCGTACTTGTCCTCATGTTCGTAGATATTGAGTCCCAGTGCATCCACACCCAGCCACAACTCGGTTCCCTTCTTGTTCTTGATCTCAAAGTAGTTGACTCCATACATTTCCAGGTCCTGGGCTATCTTCAGATACTCCATCACAGAGTCCTCTCTATGTACACAAACACACATTAGAAAGTTATAACTTGTGTAGAGGAGAAAGTGTGACACAAACACTCTCATACAAAGCCACATACACAGACCTACCTGAGCATGCCTGTGTGTTCCTCATGCCAGGTCTGTATTCTGTCCTCCCACTGTTCCTTAGTCAACTTGTGCTGCTCCAGCACTCTGCAGAACACACACAGGGTTATTCAAACAGAGCCACAGTAGAGGCCTGGCATCAAAAGACCAAACAGATTTATTGTCAGGGAGTTGAGCCACTTTACTAAAGAACAGCTCATTTAAGAAAGAACACACTCCCTCTGAGGGGGACAGAGGAATGGACATGGAGTACAGACCTCTGTGGCAGCAGGCGGTCGGAGGTGAGGTAACCAGGCTTGTGGACGTCTCTGCTGTAGTCTGCATACTTGGCCTGGACAGAGTAGGAGGCCAGCAACACGGCTGTCTCTGGAGGACAGTAGTTCTCATCGTTCAGGATGGCCTCCTTCACCTGGAATGGGCAGGGAACACACACACGCTTGTTTGAATACTTTGTTTGGATCTGCAATGTACATTGTGAGTACAAAGGACACACTGTAGAACTGTGTGTGTGTGCGAGTGCGCGTGTGTGTTACCTGCAGGAAGAAGAGTCTCTGCGTGATCTCCTGGATGAGTTCTTCAGACACGTCCTCAGGGAAGAACTTGGCTCTGAACTTGAACTGCAGAGGGTTCTCCTTCTTCACATCCTGCTGTGTCACCTTCTTATTGAGTTTGAGCCACGTGCTGTAACCTTTACTGTCTGTGTACTGCAGGCCAAAGAACCACACCTCCCGGAGGCCCACTGTCTTCACCACCTGAAAACACAAAATGCATCAATGATTAGCAGGCTATCTATAGGTGCGTTGGGGTGGGTTGTGTGTGTGAGGTTGAGGGTGGTCTTCTCTGTGGGGATGTTTGGGATGGGGCCGAGGTATTCAAGCAATGTTGAACTTTGTTTGGCCAGGCCAAGTTGGCAATATGGCTAACAAGAAGGAGCCAGGGGCAACAAACCCAGAGTTATCATTAAAATCAAATCTTATTGGTCCAATGCACATATTTAGCAGATGTTATTGCGGGTGTAGCGAGATGCTTGTTTTCCTAGCTACAACAGTGCAGTAGTATGTAACAATTCACAACACACAAAACTTAAAAGTGAAAGAATGGAATTAGGAAATATGTAAATATTAGGATGAGCAATGTCGGAGTGGTATTGACTAAAATACAGTAGAATAGAATACAGTCTATACACATATGAGATGAGTAAAGCAGCATGTAAAACATTATTAAAAAGTGACGAGTGATCTATTATTAAAGTGGCCAGTGATTCCATGTCTTTAGGGCAGCAGCCTCTAAGGTGCAGGGTTGAGTAAACGGGTGGTATGCAGCTAGTGATGGCTATTTAACAGTCTGATGGCCTTGAAAAACAGCTTCTATCTCTCAGTCCCAGCTTTGATGCACCTGTACTGACCTCGCCTTCTGGATGGTAGCGGAGTGAACGGGCCGTGGCTCGGGTGGTTGATATCCTTGATGATCTTTTTGGCCATCCTGTGACATCGGGTGGTGTAGGTGTCCTGGGAGGGCAGGCAGTGTGCCCCCAGTGATGCGTTGGGCAGACTGCACCACCCTCTGGAGAGCCCTGTGGTTGCGGGCGGAGCAGTTGCTGTACCAGGCGGTGATACAGCCCAACAGGATGCTCTCAATTGTGCATCTGCAAAAGTTTGAGGGTCTTAGGGGCCAAGCCAAATTTCTTCAGCCTCCTGAGGTTGAAGAGGCGCTGTTGCGCCTTCTTCACCGCACTGTCTGTGTGGGTGGAGCATTTCAGTTTGTCAGTGATGTGTATGCAGAGGAACGTGAAACTCCACTGTGGTCCCGTCGATGTGGATGGGCGTGCTCCCTCTGCTGTTTCCTGAAGTGCACGATCATCTCCTTTGTTTTGTTGACGAAGAGGGAGAGGTTATTTTCCTGGCACCACTCCGCCAGGGCCCTCACCTCCTCCCTGTAGGCTGTCTCGTCATTGTTGGTAATCAGGCCTACTACTGTAGTGTCGTCTGCAAACTTGATGATTGAGTTGGAGGTGTGCGTGGCCACGTAGTCATGGGTGAATAGGGAGGACAGGAGGGGGCTGAGCACGCACCCCTGTAGGGCCCCTGTGTTGAGGATCAGCGAAGTGGAGGTGTTGTTTCCAACCTTCATCACCTAGGGGTGGCCCGTCAGGAATTCCAGGACTCAGTTGCACAACTGGATGTACAGTTGTAATGTGGTGCTTGCTGGTGTATTGTACTGTGTTTGTTGTGTAATGTGATTGTGTGGAGGATCGCAATGTATTTTTATGGGGGTGGAGTTGCGGGCTGCTCAATCTGAGAAAATGTTGTAGAGTCCATTTAACAGCATAAACAGACGCAACCGCATGAATGCCCGGCTGTCCCATCTTCAGTTCGTTCCACCCACAGTGTATTCGGAAAGTATTCAGACCACTTGACTTTTTCCACGTTATGTTACGTTACAGCCTTACTCTAAAATGTATTACATTTTTCATTTTTTCTCAAATCTACACACAATACCCCATAATGACAAGGCAAAAACAGGTTTTTAGAAATGTTTGCAAATTCATTAAAAAAATACAAAAAACGGAAATATCACATTTACATCAGTTTTCAGACCCTTTACTCAGTACTTTGCTAAAGAAACTATGGCAGCGATTACAGCCTTGAGTATTCTTGGGTATGACACAACAAGCTTGGCACACTTGTATTTGGGGAGTTTCTCCCATTCTTCTCTGCAGATCCTCTCAAGCTCTATCAGGTTGGATGGGGAGCATCGCTGCACAGCTATTTTCAGGTCTCTCCAAAGATGTTTGATCGGATTCAAGTCCAGGCTCTGGCTGGGCCACTAAAGGACATTCAGAGACTTGTCCCAAAGCCACCAATGCGTTGTCTTGGCTGTGTGCTTAGGGTCATTGTCCTGTTGGAAGGTGAACCTTCACCCCCAGTCTGAGGTCTTGAGCGCTCTGGAGCAGGTTTTTATCAAGGATCTCTCTGTACTTTGCTCCGTTCATCTTTCCCTCGATCCTGACTAGTCTCCCAGTCCCTGCCGCTGAAAAACATCCCCACAGCATGATGCTGCCACCACCATGCTTGGCCATAGGGATGGTGCCAGGTGACGTGACACTTGCATTCAACTAACATAAACGGCCTGATTGGTGGAATGCTACAGGGATGGTTGTCTTTCTGGAAGGTTCTCTCATCTCCACAGAGGAACACTGGAGCTCTGTCAGGTTCTTGGTCACCTCCCTGACCAAGGCCCTTCTCCTCCGATTGCTCAGTTTGGCCTGGCATCCAGCTCTAGGAAGAGTCTTGGTGGTTCCACTTCTTACATTTAAGAATGATGGAGACCACTGTTATCCTGGGGACCTTTAATGCTGAAGAAATGTTTTGGTACTTGTCCCCAGATCTGCGCCTCGACACAATCCTGTCTCGGAGTTACACGGACAATTCCTTCAACCTCATGGCTTTGTTTTTGCTCTGACATGTACTGTCAGCTATTGGACCTTATATAGAAAGGTGTGTACCTTTCCAAATCATGTCCAAATAATTGAATTTACCACAGGTGGACTCCAATCAAGTTGTAGAAACATCTAGAGGATGACCAATGGAAGCAGGATGCACCGGAGCTCAATTTCGAGTCGCATAGCAAAGGGTCTGAATACTTCTGTAAAAGTTTAGTTTTAATACATTTGCAAACATTTCTGAAACCTGTTTTCACTTTGTCATTATGGGGTATCGTGTGTAGATTGATGAAGAATTGTTTTTATTTAATCCATTTTAGAATAAAGAACGCAACAAAATGTGAAAATGTCAAGGGGTCGGAATACCTTCCGAAAGCACTCTCTCAACAAATGGATCCAAAATTGCAGAAGTGGATGAGTATGTAAAGTAGTTATGTGAATAATAATATTGATGCATATCACCATGATGCCTATTTTTGTGCGATAGGAGAAACAAGTCATATTCGATTAAATATGTTACCATTGACGTCATGAAATTATCAAAGGAGTCTTCTTTATTGTGCTCATCTTACTATAATTCAGAAATGCAAATACACACACACACACACACACACACACACACACACACACACACACACACACACACACACACACACACACAACAAGCCACTCCGTTGCACTCTGCTCTGCAGACATACTCTCTCTCAAAAAGAGTCTCTACACTGGGCCAACTGTTGATCCTAGTCTGACGTCAGGTGGCGTCCGTATCTAAGCACACATGCACACACTGCTCCTGTCTTTGTATTTATAACACACACTGAGGCTCTGACAGACAGAAAGCCTGACTCACCGGATCTCTGTCTCTCTGTGTATTTGTCAGTCACCATGGAAACCAGCTGTCCAACACTGACTGAAGCAGGCTCGATGTACTCCATCAGCAGCGAACAGCAGTTGATGGAGGTGTTTAACTATACCTGTGGGGACCAGCAGTCCCCACAAGAATAGTAAACAAACAAAAATTTGACCAACTGGTAACATTTTGTTAGGTCAAATGCTATTTCTAGGGGACTTAGGTTAAGGTAGAATTGATGTTAGAATTAGGTTTGGGGGAAAAAGGATTTTGAATGGTTATAAATTGTTAAACAAGTGTGTGTGTCTACGCGCACGTTCAGGCGTGTTGTAGTGAGCATGACCGTGTGTGCATGCGAGAGTAAGTTAAGGTCAATGGAGTCCAATGACTGAGTGGCGCACACACTCTGATGAGCTGTGAGGGGAACCAGCAGAGCCCAGTCAACAGAAGAGGATTCCTGTTGAGTCAGAGCTGGGCTCCCTTCCAACACTACAGAATGAACTAGTCGCATTGGGGAGAATTGTCAGACAATCTTTGGAGTGGAGCTGCAAATGACCACTCCACTCCACAAATTTCTTGTTAACAAAGTAAAGTCAGTTAGGACATCTACTTTGTGCATGACACAAGTCATTTTTCCAACAATTGTTTACAGACAGATTTCACTGTATCACAATTCCAGTGGGTCAGAAGTTTACATACACTAAGTTGACTGTATCTTTAAACAGCTTGGAAAATTCCAGAAAATGATGTCATGGCTTTAGAAGCTTCTGTTAGGCATAATTTGAGTAATTTGACATCATTTGAGTCAATTGGAGACGTACCTGTGGATGTATTTCAAGGCCTACCTTCAAACTCACTGCCTCTCTACTTGACATCATGGGAACATCTAAAGAAATCAGCCAGGACCTAAAAAAAGTAGACCTCCACAAGTCTGGTTCATCCTTGGGAGCAATTTCCAAACGTCTGAAGGTACCACGTTCAACAATAGTACAAACAATAGTACACAAGTATAAACACCATGGGACCACGCAGCCGTCATACCGCTTAGGAAGGAAAGTACTTTGGTGCGAAAAGTGCAAATGAATCCCAGAAAAAGGACCTTGTGAATATGCTGGAGGAAACAGGTACAAAAGTATCTATATCCACAGTAAAATGAGTCCTATATCGACATAACCTGAAAGGCCACTCAGCAAGTATGACAGCATCATGTTGTGGGGGTGCTTGCTGCAGGAGGGACTGGTGCACTTCACAAAATAGATGACATCATGATGAAAGGAAAATTGTGTGTATATATTGACGCAACATCATTCAGGAAGTTGAAGCTTGGTTGCAAATGGGTCTTCCAAATGGACAATGACCCCAAGCATACTTCCAAAGTTGTGACAAAATGGCTTAAGGACAACAAAGTCAAGGTATTGGAGTGGCCATCACAAAGCCCTGACCTCCATCCTATAGAAAATGTATGAGCAGAACTGAAAAAGCTTGTGTGAGCAAGGAGGCCTACAAACCTGACTCAGTTACACCAGCTCTGTCAGGAGGAATGGCCCAAAATTCATCCAACTTATTATGGGAAGCTTGTGGAAGTTAACAATTTAAAGGCAATGCTACCAAATACTAATTGAGTGTATGTAAACTTTTGACCCACTGGGTATGTGATGAAGGAAATAAAAGCTGAAATAAATAACTCTACTATTATTCTGACATTCACAAAATAAAGTGGTGATCTTAACCGACCTAAAACGGAATTTTTACTAGGATTAAATGTCAGGAATTGTGAAAAACTGAGTTTAAATGTATTTGGCTAAGGTGTATTTAAACTTCAGACTTCAAATGTACATATCTACCCCAATTACCTCGTACTCTACTATTTTTTTCACACACACACAGGCTAGACCAGTCCAGCTCCCAGCCTTGTTGACACTCAGCAGTGTGTGTTTGTTGTACGTTAACCCCATGCTTACCTGGACATAAAGCTAGTCTGTAAGTGAGTAGTGTAAGTGAGAAGTAAATTAACCTTATGCTTACCTGGTCATGAAGCTAGTCTGTATGTGAGGGAGTGAGCATGAGAGCTGAATTAAAACCATGCTTACCTGGTCAAAGAGCTGTTTGCCGGTGGTGTTGGGCTGGATGGCAAACTCCAGCTCTGCATCCATGGTGGTGACACGCACATTGATCTATACACAAACACACATGTTAACTTCCCCAAAGATACATTTATACAAGTATGAGTCACAAAGCCCACGTGGCAGGCTGCTCCCCCCTCTATCAGTCTACTCAGCTGCACCCCGTCCCCTTTATCTCACAGCTGGAGAGAAGAGAACACATGTTGTTCATGTATACAGCAGCCACGACTGAACCCAGTACACTGCATGGGACACATCGCTGCATGGGAATTAGAGAGAGGGAGCCAGGAGCTAAAGCCTAATGTGTGTTCACATGGATGTTGGATTTAATATCCTTGTGTTGAGTGGGCACCTGTGTGCAGTCTTCTGCTGAAGATGTGAGGGAGAGTGTGTGGTCCACTGCTTATCATTCTTCTATAAATATCCCTATCCTCTTGTTGGACATCTACATACACATTGTCATTTCCTAATTTGGGTCAACTACCACTTTAAGTTGAGCAACGATGTAGCCAAGAGGGCTGTGCCACAAACATGAAGACGAAAACACTCTCTCACACACACACAAAGAGGGAACCGATAGCAGTGATTTGGCACCAGAATAGCAGCAGCAGCCATTTGTCTGTGCCATTTAGTGCATGAATGAGTAAACATTACTTGTACAGAAACAGAACTCCATGGGTTTGAATTATTCACCGCTTTAAAAAGTAAATCCTCTGTGCCTGAAGAACTTGAGGAGTGAATATTGCAGTGTTGTTCTGTTCTAGGAGCTGAGAGGTGGGCCAAAGACGGAGACGGAAAAGGGAAGAAACTAAGTATTACAGATTTGCACCAGGGGCAATAAACAATCAAATGCAATCCAGGACATCGTAAGTATGTTAATTCATCACCTCAGATAAAAGTCATACGACCTTTTACCCATTAATGAAAACACACACCATCTAAATCCCACCTATGGAACACAGAGGCCTCAGAACAACTGCAACAAGTCTCGTACCCAAACATCAAGACACATTTAACCTATCAAAACTATATGGGTCATTTGTAGCTTCAGTCCAAATATGTGGCCATCCATCTCCCTTCCAGTCAGTGTGGAAGAACTTCCCTTGCTCCAGTGTGTGTGTGACTGCAGCAAGTCAGGCCCAGCCAGACGTACAGTATCAGCCAGCCAACAGTAAAATACTGAGCAGCTAGGCAAGAAGCTGTGTCCTGATAAAACCCCAATGAGGAGGAGAGGCTGACAGAAGATGAGGAGAGGCTGGCCTCTAGCAATAAGAAGGGTGACAGTGGGAGTCTATATCCCAGTGCATAGTTAGCTGACTCAGCTGACAGCACTTGCCTGGGGATATACAGTACAGTGACACCAACAGAGAGGAAGCCGGGGACAATACACTAGCAGTGAGAAGTATACACGCTGAAATAGATGCTTGAAGAGTATGCACACATTTAGAGCAGTGTGCACAAGCAGAGGATGGGCCTCATAAGTGTGCACTTGGAAAGAGGATCTATCAGGAGCATGCACGAGGAGAGAGGATCTATCAGGAGTGTGCACAAGGAGAGAGGCTATATTAGGAGCACGCATGAGGAGAGGATTTTTAAGTTAAGAACAAATTCTTATATACAAATGACAGCCTAACCCAGACAACGCTGGGTCAATTATGCGTCGCCCTATGGGACTCCCAAGCACGGCCAGTTGTGATACAGCCTGGAATCGAACCAGGGTCTGTAGCGACGCCTCTAGCACTGAGATGCAGTGCCTTGGATCTTTTTGGGGCTTCCGAGTGGCGCAGCAGTCTATCAGGAGCGTGCACGAGGAGAGGATCTGTCAGGAGCATGCACGAGGAGAGAATCTATCAGGAGCGTGCACGAGGAGAGAATCTATCTGGAGCATGCACGAGGAGAGGATCTGTCAGGAGCGTGCACGAGGAGAGAATCTATCAGGAGCATGCAAGCAGTGGTGTAAAGTACTTAAGTAAAAATAATCCATAAGAAGAGAGAGGATACAGGGAATTACAGAAATGAAAATGAGATACAAGTCTGATCTACCATCCTGACAGCTGCTCTCTGAAGATCAGGATGGTCCAAAGAGACTATTGAGATACAGCCTTGGACTGCATATCTCTGTATGCAGTGGTGTAAAATATTTCAAAGGACTATTGATGTAGTTTTGGGGTGTATCTGTACTTTGCTATTTATATTTTTTACAACTTTTACTTTACTACTTTCCTAAAGAAAATATGTACTTTTAACTCCATACATCTTCCCTGACACCCAAAAGTACTCGTTACATTTTGAATGCTTAGCAGAACAGGAAAAGTGTCTACTTCACACACTTATCAGGAAAACATCCCTGGTCATCCCTACTGCATCGAATCTGGTGGAGTCACTGAACACATGCTTAGTATGTAAATGAGCGTGCCTCTGGCTATCTGTAAAAAAAGCAAATGGTGTGGTCCTGGTTTGCTTAATATAAGGAATTTACTCCTACCTACATGTACAAATTATCTCGACTAACCTGCACATTGACTTGGTACCGGTACCCACTGTATATAGCCTCATTATTGTTATTTTATTGTGTTAATTTTTATTCATTTTTTACTTTAGTTTATTTAGCAAATACTTTAACTCGATTTTCTTAAAACTGCTTTGTTGGTGGCCTCCCGAGTGGCCGTGACTGGGAGTCCAGCATAGTCTGGAGTAGGGGAGGGTTTGGCTCATCACACTCTAGCGACTACTTGTGGCAGACTGGGCACCTGCATGCTGAATTCGGATGTCAGTTGGACCATGTTTCCTCCAACACATTGGTGCAGCTGGCTTCCGGGTTAAGCGGGCGGGTGTTTAACTCGACCTTCGCCTCTCCCGAGCCCGTTGGGGAGTTGCAGCGATGAGACAAGAACGCAACGAAATTGTGGAGGAAAAGGGGGTAAATTACATTGTTGGTTAAGGGCTTGTAAGTAAGCTTTTCACGGTAAGGTCTACACCGGTTGTATTCGGCGCATGTGACAAATCAAATTTGATTTATACTTTTACTTTGATATTTAGGTATATTTTAGCAATTACATTTACTTTTGATATATTTAAAACTAAATACTTTCAGACATTTACTCAAGTATGATTTTTTCTGGGTGACTTTCACTTGAGTCGTTTTCTATTAAGGTATCTTTACTTTTACTCAAGTATGACAATTGGGTACTTTTTCCACCACTGAGTGCACGAGGAGAGAGGATCTGTCAGGAGCGTGCACAAGGAGAGAGGACCTATCAAATCAAATTTTATTTGTCACATACACATGGTTAGCAGATGTTAATGCGAGTGTTGCGAAATGCTTGTGCTTCTAGTTCTGACCATGCAGTAATATCTAACAAGTAATCTAACCTAAGAATTTCACAACAACTACCTTACACACACACACACACACACACACACACACACACACACACACACACACACACACACACACGTGTAAAGGAATGAATAAGAATATGTACATAAAAATATATGAATGAGCGATGGCCGAACGGCATAGGCAAGATGCAGTAGATGGTATAGAGTACAGTATATACATATGAGATGAGTAATGTAGGGTATGTAAACATTATATAAAGTGGCATTGTAATAAATGTATCACTAGCCACTTTAAACATTTTTTTCATTATTAAAGTGGCTAGAGATGAGTCAGTATGTTGGCAGCAGCCACTTAATGTTAGTGATGGCTGTTTAACAGTCTGATGGCCTTGAGATAGAAGCTGTTTTTCAGTCTCTCGGTCCCAGCTTTGATGCACCTGTACTGACCTTGCCTTCTGGATGATAGCGGGGTGAACAGTCAGCTGCTCGGGTGGTTGTTGTCCTTGATGATCTTTTTGGCCTTCCTGTGACATCGGGTGGTATAGGTGCGGTAGGGTAGCCTAGTGGTTAGAGCGTTGGACTAGTAACCGGTGACAGGCCGAATTTCTTCAGCCTCCTGGGGTTGAAGAGGCGGTGCATGACACAGGACTGATGGTAGCGCTCACCTTGTCTTCTCCATTCAAGCTTTTTTCCGGATGCCCCAAACAATCGGAAAGGGGATTCATCAGAGAAAATGACTTTACCACAGTCCTCAGCAGTCCAATCCCTGTACCTTTTTCAGAATATCAGTCTGTCCCTGATGTTTTTCCTGGAGAGAAGTGGCTTCTTTGCTGCCTTTCTTGACACCAGGCCATCCTCCAAAAGTCTTCGCCTCACTGTGTGTGCAGATGCACTCACACCTGCCTGCTGCCATTCCTGAGCAAGCTCTGTACTGGTGGTGCCCCGATCCCGCAGCTGAATCAACTTTAGGAGACGGTCCTGACGCTTGCTGGACATTCTTGAGCGCCCTGAGGCCTTCTTCACAACTATTGAACCGCTCTCCTTGAAGTTCTTGATGATCAGATAAATGGTTTATTTAGGTGCAATCTTACTGGCAGCAATATCCTTGCCTGTGAAGCCCTTTTTGTTCAAAGCAATGATGACGGCACATGTTTCCTTGCAGGTAACCATGGTTGACAGAGGAAGAACAATGATTCCAAGCACCACCCTCCTTTTGAAGCTTCCAATATGTTATTCAAACTCAATCAGCATGACAGAGTGATCTCCAGCTTTGTCCTCGTCAACACTCACACCTGTGTCAACGAGAGAATCACTGACATAATGTCAGCTGGTCCTTTTGTGGCAGGGCTGAAATGCAGTGGAATTTTTTTGGGGGGGGATCAGTTCATTTGCATGGCAAAGAGGGACTTTGCAATTAATTGCAATTCATCTGATCACTCTTCATAACATTCTGGAGTATATGCAAATTGCCATCATACAAACTGAGGCAGCAGACTTTGTGAACATTCATATGTGTCATTCTCAAAACTTTTGTCCACGACTGTATATAGAGCTAGATAGAGCTCCTGGGGCCCAGTCAGTACATCAAGTAATACACACACACCTGCAGTCACAGACAAAGGAAGGAGCGCTCAGTATCACCAGAGAACTAAATAGAAAACACACGTCTCTGGCTCTCTTTCTCAGACGATACCACTGTTGTCTTCAACAGTACACTAGGATAGACACACACACACACACGTCAGTGTTGTGCTAGCTGTGGGTCCATCATCTGATGGTCTGAAGCTGGACTGTGACGCTGGTCAGAGAGAAAATCCTCTTAACACAATCACAGGTAAACCTTGTTCATGTACAGACTCCTGTCTAGAAGAGACCAAAACTGGCTTCAGATGTACTGTACGCATAGTGTGTGCGTGTTTCACTGGTGGGCAACAACGTGGCAGACACCTTGAGGGATGGTTTAATGTAAATGTTTAAAAACCTGCCCCACACCACTAAACAGGGAAACACAGAAAACAATTTATGTAGGATTAACCTCTTAGGCTGGGAGATGAATAACACTGCATCAGTAACACGATGGACCACAATGACACTGAGGAGTTCTGACATTGGAGCTACAGGACCTCAAATCTTGAACGTAGACCACTTTTTCCCCTTCAGCACAGTGGTCCAATTGAACACGACAGTGCCCCAAAGGTGTGTATTGTATACATAGAATTATGATGTGGCGTGGATGCTGGTATTGGAGATAATTCTGATGCTCTACAGGGGAGACAGACTGAGGGTAAGGGAGGTATGGAGCTGTGTAAATATCCTTTCCTTTGTGTCGTAGCAGTGATACCCATCCTATAGCCAAACATAGCTATTACTGTGAGGAAATAGTTTAATATATGTTATTGTGTGTGCGCATTCGAGACCAAGAGAGAGGGAGAGAAACTGAGCAGGAGAGGAGAGAGACTGACAGAGGAGAAGAGCAGACGGAGCAAGATGTCTCAGAAGTGAAAGGAGCTAATCCCCAACTGACAAACCACATGGAGAGCAGAGCAGTGCACAGTGAATACTAGAAACCCTCATTCTCTGACTGCTATACATACAATAGCCACGTCTGCTAGCTAGAGCCGGAGTCAATTCCGTTTCAGTTCAGCCAATTCAGGAAGTAAATTGGAAATGGGTTAGAAAAATCTAGCAGAAGAACAGATACCATCTCTATGCTTGATTGGCTATTTCTAGCTATTGCTCCAGTAACCCTCAAGGCAGAGGTAGTCCTTTACATATCCCCCACCCAAGCAAGTTTGTGTGTGTGTTTTCGTTCAGTACCAGACAGGCCTAATTAAATGCACAGCTGTTTGTTGCTAAGCCGGTCACCAGGGGCTTTAAGGCAGAGGACCAGACTTGGGCTTTACTCCTTTTCACCACTCATCCATCCTCCTCCAGCACACCCTTCACCTTCCCATCATCTCCTTCACCCCACTCCTGTCCCCTCTTCCTTTCTCCTCTCTGCCTTCCTCTCACCAATCCAGTCCTTTCTTTTCATTGCCTTTCCTGTCATCTCCACTTCTTATCTACCCTCAGGCCTCTCCCGTCCTTCCCCTCTCCATCTAGGCAGTCCCATTATCTCCAGGTCCAACAGAGCTAATCCCCACAGCCTGGGGCCAAAGACACATCCTCCTAACTGAAAGAGAGAGAGAGAAAGAGAAAGAGAAAGAGAAAGAGAAAGAGAGAGAGAGAGAGAAAAAGTAAGGAGAGAGAGCTGGCCAGAGAGACTAGGAGAGGAAGACAATAGAGGGGAGGACTATAAGCACATCAAAAGGTAGAGAAAATAAGGAGCACGGGAGAGCGAAGGTAGAAGTGGGGAGTGGAGGATTATGTAGAGCTTACATTTTACTATGTGTGTGGGCTAAGGAGAGGTGGAGGGAGGGGATGGGTGAGTGAACTTCATACCTGATAATTAGATTTAGTGACTTGGATAATTCCCTTTATATTAATGAAAACGGGGTTATGAAATATTTAGAGCCTGACTGTGTGTGATTATATTAATGAAAATTGGGTTATGAAATATTTAAAGCCTGACTGTGTGTGGCGTGGCCGGTGGGCACAGGCGTGCTGGTGTGGAGCAGAGAGTAGTGAGATGGACCAGAGGGGCAACCTGTAAAACGCCTCAATAAATCAATAATGCATCAAGTCCCACTGCACCCCACATAGCTCTACAATGGTGATACACGCTTACAATCCACGCATTTGCAGTATACAGATCTAGTCAAATTTTAAAAAGGTACAAAAAAAATATCAGTTGCAGACTAACAGTGAAATGCTTACTTCCCAACAATGCAGAGGGGGGAAAAAGGGGAAATAGAAAAATAAAAAACAAGGAATGAATACACAATGAGTAACGATAACTTGGCTTTATACACTGGGTACTAGTACTGAGGCGAAGTGCAGAGGAAAGTAAAGTAATTGAGGTAATTATGTACATATAGTTAGTGATAAAGTGGATGGGCAACAGGATAGATGTGCAGAGGAATTAAGTAATTGAGGGAGACATGTACATAAAGGTAGTGATAAAGTGGCTAGGCAACAGGATAGATTTGCAGGAGTACGAGGTAATTGAGGTAGATATGTACAGTTGAAGTCGGAAGTTTACATACACCTTAGCCAAATACATTTAAAGTTTTACAATTCCTGATATTTAATCCTAGTAAAAATCCCTGTCTTAGGTCAGTGAGGATCACCACTTTATTTTAAGAATGTGAAATGTCAGAATAATAGTAGAGAGAATGATTAATTTCAGCTTTAATTTCTTTCATCACATTCCCAGTGGGTCCGAAGTTTACAAACACAGTATTTGGTAGCATTGCCTAACTTGGGTCAAACGTTTTGGGTATCCTTCCACAAGCTTCCCACAATAAGTTGGGTGAATTTTGGCCCATTCCTACTGACAGAGCTGGTGTAACGGAGTCAGGTTGTAGGCCTCCTTGCTTTCACACGCTTTTTCAGTTCTGCCCACAAATGTTCTATAGGATTGAGGTCAGGGCTTTGTGATGGCCACTCCAATACCTTGACTTTGTCCTTAAGCCATTTTGCCACACCTTTGGAAGTATGCTTGGGGTCATTGTCCATTTGGAAGACCAATTTGCAACCAAGCTTCAACTTCCTGACTGATGTCTTGAGATGTTGCTTCAATATATCCACATAATTGTCCTCTCTCATGGGCCATATATTTTGTGAAGTGCACCAGTCCCTCCTGCAGCAAAGCACCCCCACAACATGATGCTGCCACCCCTGTGCTTCACAGTTGGGATGGTGTTCTTCAGCTTGCAAGCCTCCGCCTTATTCCTCCAAACATAACAATGGTCAATATGGCTAAACAGTTCTATTTTTGTTTCATCAGACCAGAGGACATTTCTCCAAAGAGTACGATCTTTGTCCCCATGTACAGTTGCAAACCATAGTCTGGCTTTTTTAAAATTGTGGTTTTGGAGCAGTGGCTTCTTCCTTGCTGAGCGGCCTTTCAGGTTATGTAGACATAGGACTCGTTTTTACTGTGGATATAGATACTTTTGTGCTGGTTTCCTTTGCTGTTGTTCTTGGATTGATTTGCACTTTTCGCACCAAAGTACGTGCATGTCTAGGAGACAGAAGTCTCCTTCCTGAGCGGTATGACGGCTGCATGGACCCATTGTGTTTATACTTGCATACTATTGTTTCTACAGATGAACGCAATACTTTCAGGCATTTGGAAATTGCTCCCAAGGATGAACCAGACTTGGAGGTCTACAATTTTTTTTCTGAGGTCTTGACTGATTTATTTTGATTTTCCCATGATGTCAAGCAGAGAGGCACTGAGTTTGAAGGTAGGCCTTGAAATACATCCACAGGTACACCCCCAATTAACTCAAATGATGTCAATTAGCCTATCAGAAGCTTCTAAAGCCATAACATATTTTTCTGGAATTTTCCAAGCAGTTTAAAGGCAAAGTCAACTTAGTGTATGTAAACTTCTGACCCACTGGAATTGTGATACAGTGAATTATAAGTGAAATAATCTGTCTGTAAACAATTGTTGGGAAAATTACTTGTGTCATGTACAAAGTAGATGTCCTAACCGACTTGCCAAAACTATAGTTTGTTAACAAGACATTTGTGGAGTGGTTGAAAAACAAGTTTTAATGACTCCAACCTAAGTGAATGTAAACTTCTGACTTCAACTGTACATATAGGTAAGGATAAAGTGGCTAGGCAACAGGATAGTTAATAAAAAGGGCAACAGCAGCATTTGTGATGAATCAAAAGAGTTCATGCAAAAAAGGTCAATGTAGATAATTAACCAATGACTACCCGGAAAAACTACAGTGGGGCAAAAAAGTATTTAGTCAGCCACCAATTGTGCAAGTTCTCCCACTTAAAAAGATGAGAGAGGCCTGTAATTTTCATCATAGGTACACTTCAACTGTGACAGACAAAAATGAGGAAAAAAAATCCAGAAAATCACATCGTAGGATTTTTTATGAATTTATTTGCAAATTATGGTGGAAAATAAGTATTTGGTCACCTACCAACAAGCAAGATTTCTGGCTCTCACAGACCTGTAACAACTTCTTTAAGAGGCTCCTCTGTCCTCCACTCGTTACCTGTATTAATGGCACCTGTTTGAACTTGTTATCAGTATAAAAAGACACCTGTCCACAACCTCACAGTCACACTCCAAACTCCACTATGGTCAAGACCAAAGAGCTGTCAAAGGACACCAGAAACAAAATTGTAGACCTGCACCAGGCTGGGAAGACTGAATCTGCAATAGGTAAGCAGCTTGGTTTGAAGAAATCAACTGTGGGAGCAATTATTAGGAAATGGAAGACATACAAGACCACTAATAATCTCCCTCGATCTGGGGCGCCACGCAAGATCTCACCCGAGGGGTCAAAATGATCACGAGAACGGTGAGCAAAAATCCCAGAACCACATAGGGGGACCTAGTGAATGACCTGCAGAGAGCTGGGACCAAAGTAACAAAGTCTACCATCAGTAACACACTACGCCGCCAAGGACTCAAATCCTGCAGTGCCAGACGTGTCCCCCTGCTTAAGCCAGTACATGTCCAGGCCCGTCTGAAGTTTGCTAGAGAGCATTTGGATGATCCAGAAGATTGGGAGAATGTCATATGGTCAGATGAAACCAAAATAGAACTTTTTGGTAAAAACTCAACTCATCGTGTTTGGAGGACAAAGAATGCTGAGTTGCATCCAAAGAACACCATACCTACTGTGAAGCATGGGGGTGGAAACATCATGCTTTGGGGCTGTTTTTCTGCAAAGGGACCAGGGCGACTGATCCGTGTAAAGGAAAGAATGAATGGGGCCATGTATCGTGAGATTTTGAGTGAAAACCTCCTTCCATCAGCAAGGGCATTGAAGATGACAAGTGGCTGGGTCTTTCAGCATGACAATGATCCCCAACACACCGCGCGGGCAACGAAGAATTGGCTTCGTAAGAAGCATTTCAAGGTCCTGGAGTGGCATAGCCAGTCTCCAGATCTCAACCCCATAGAAAATCTTTGGAGGGAGTTGAAAGTTCGTGTTGCCCAGCAACAGCCCCAAAACATCACTGCTCTAGAGGAGATCTGCATGGAGGAATGGGCCAAAATACCAGCAACAGTGAGTGTAAACCTTGTGAAGACTTACAGAAAATGTTTGACCTCTGTCATTGCCAACAAAGGGTATATAACAAAGTATTGAGATAAATAAGTATTTGGTCAATAACAAAAGTTTTCCACCATAATTTGCAAATAAATTCATTAAAAAATCCTACAATGTGATTTTCTGGATTTTTTTCCCCTCATTTTGTCTGTCATAGTTGAAGTGTACAGTACCTATGATGAAAATTACAGGCCTCTCTAATATTTTTAAGTGGGAGAACATGCACAATTGGTGGCTGACTAAATACTTTTTTGCCCCACTGTATCTGGCAGTTTTATGGCTTGGGGGTAGAAGCTCTTCAGGGTCCTGTTGGTTCCACCTGGTGTAGAGGTCCTGGATGGCAGGGAGCTCGGCCCCAGTGATGTGCTAGGCCGTACACACTACTCTCTGTAGCGCCTTGCGGTCAGATGCCAAGAAGTTGCCATAGCAAGTGGTGATTCAGCCAGTCAAGATGCTCTCAATGGTGTAGCTGTTTAACTTTGAGGATCTGAGGACCGATGCCAAATCTTGCCAAAGAGATGTTATCGTGCCCTCTTCACAAATGTGTTTGTGTGTGTGGACCATGATAATTCCATAGTGATGTGGACACAGGAACTTGAAGGTCTCGACCTGCTCCACTACAATCCTGTTGATGTGGGCATGCTCAGCCCTCCGTTTCCTGTAGTCAGCTCCTTTGTGCTGCTGACATTGAGGGAGAGGTTGTTGTCCTGGCACCACACTGCCAGATCGCTGACATCCTCCCTCTAGGTTGTCTCATCGTCGTCGATGAGGCCTACCATCATCGTGTCGTCGGCAAACTTAATGATGGTGTTGGAATCATACACGGCCACACAGTCATGGGTAAACAGGAAGTACAGGATGGGACTAACCAGGCACTCCTGAGGGGCCCCCATGTTGAGGGTCAGCGTAGCTGATGTGTTGTTGCCTACCTTCACCACTTGGGGGCAACCCGTCAGGAAGTCCAGAATCAGGTTGTAGAGAGAGGTGTTTAGTTTAGTGATAAACTTGGAGGGCACTATGGTGTTGAACGCTGGATTGTACTCAATGAACAGCATTCTCACATAGGTGTTCCTTTTGTCCAGGTGGGAAAGGGCAGGGTGGAGTGCAATAGAGATTGTGTCATCTGTGGATCTGTTGGGGCGGATGATGGTGTTGATGTGCATCATTTCATGGCTACAGATGTAAGTGCAACGGGCCGATGGTAACCCTTCTAAATTACTTTGGCGTTCTTGGGCACAGGGACTATGGTGGTCTGCTTGAAACATGTAGGTATTATAGACAGGGACAGTGAGAGATTGAAAATGTCAGTGAAGACACTTGTCAGCTGGTCATTGCATGCTCTGAGAACGCATCCTAGTAATTTGTCTGGCCCTGCGGCCTTGTGAATGTTGACCTGTTTTAAGGTCTTACTCACATCGGTTACGGAGCAATGTGATCACACAGTCGTCTAAAACAGCTAGTGCTCTCATGCATGGCTCAGTGTTGCTAGCCTCAAAGCGAGCATAGAAGGTATTTAGATCATCTGGTAGGCACGTGTCACTGCACTGCTCATGGATGGGTTTCCCATCCAGATTACTAAAAATATTTAGTTTGCAAGCCCTGCCACATCCAACAAGCGTCAGAGCCGGTGTAGTAGGATTTGATCTTGGTCCAGTATTGACACTTTGCCTGTTTGATGGTTCAGGGCATAGCAAGATATCTTATAAGCTTCCGGATTTGAGTCCCGCTCCTTGAAAGCGGCAGCTCTAGCCTTCAGCTCAGTGCGGATGTTGCCTGTAATTCTTGGCTTCTGTCTGGGATATGTAGGTACGATGCACTTATTAACTTCATTGGGATAGGGGGCAGTATTTTCACGTCCAGATGAAAAGCTTGTCCAAAGTCAACTGCCTGCTACTCAGGACCAGATGCTAAGATATGCATATTATTAGTAAATTTGGATAGAAAACACTGAAGTTTCTAAAACTGTTTGAATGATGTCTGAGTATAATAGAACTTATTTGGCAGGCGAAACCCTGAGGACAAACCATTCAGATTTTTTTAAATTGGGTTTCATTGGGAATCCAGATTTCTAAGGGACTTGCTTGCGGTTCCTGTCCACTGGATGTCAACAGTCTTTAGAAATTGGTTGCGGTTTTTCCTTTGAGAAATGAAGCAGTAGCACTGTTAGAGCTGCATGACCTGAAAGCTCGCTACACTTTGTTTTCCTCCGGTATTGAACGCTGTTTAAATTTTATTGATTATTTACGTTATAAAATACCTAAAGTTGAATTAGGAAAGTTGTTTGAAATGTTTGGACAAAGATTACAGGTAACTTATGAGATATTTTGTAGTCATGTTGCGTGAGTTGGAACCAGTGTTTTTCTGGATCAAACACGCCAAAGAAATTGACATTTTGGATATATATCGACGGAATTAATCAAACAAAAGGACCATTTGAGATGTTTATGGGACATATTGGAGTGCCAACAGAAGAAGCTCGTCAAAGTTAAGGCATGAATTATACAGTATATCACAAGTGAATACACCCCTCACATTTTTGTAAATATTTGAGTATATCTTTTCATGTGAAAACACTGAAGGACACTTTGCTACAATGTAAAGTAATGAGTGTACAGCTTGTATAAGTGTAAATTTGCTGTCCCCTCAAAATAACTCAACACACAGCCATTAATGTCTAAACCGCTGGCAACAAAAGTGAGTACACCCCTAAGTGAAAATGTCCAAATTGGGCCCAATTAGCCATTTCCCTTCCCGGTGTCATGTGACTCGTTAGTGTTACAAGGTCTCAGGTGTGAATGGGGAGCAGGTGTGTTAAATTTGGTGTCATCGCTCTCACACTCACTCATACTGACTGGTCACTGGAAGTTCAACATGCCACCTCATGGCAAAGAACTCTCTGAGGATCTGAAAAAAAGAATTGTTGCTCTACATAAAGATGGCCTGGGCTATAAGAAGATTGCCAAGACCATGAAACTGAGCTGCAGCACGGTGGCCAAGACCATAGAGCAGTTTAACTGGACAGGTTCCACTCAGAACAGGCCTCGCCATGGTCGACCAAAGAAGTTGAGTGCACGTGCTCAGCGTCATATCCAGAGGTTGTCTTTGGGAAATAGACGTATGAGTGCTGCCAGCATTGCTGCAGAGGTTGAAGGGGTGTGTGTGTGTGTGTGGGGGGGGGGGGGGGGGGGGGGGTCAGCCTGTCAGTGCTCAGACTACACGCTGTACACTGCATCAAATTGGTCTGCATGGCTGTCGTCCCAGAAGGAAGCCTCTTCTAAAGATGATGCACAAGAAATCCCGCAAACAGTTTGCTGAAGACAAGCAGACTAAGGACATGGATTACTGGAACCATATCCTGTGGTCTGATGAGACCAAGATAACCTTATTTGGTTCAGATGGTGTCAAGCGTGTGTGGTGGCAACCAGGTGAGGAGTACAAAGACAAGTGTGTCTTGCCTACAGTCAAGCATGGTGGTGGGAGTGTCATGGTCTGGGGCTGCATGAGTGTTGCCAGCACTGGGGAGCTACAGTTCATTGAGGGAACCATGCATGCCAACATGTACTGTGACATACTGAAGCAGAGCATGATTCCCTCCCTTTGGAGACTAGGCCGCAGGAAGTATTCCAACATGATAATGACCCAAAACACACCTCCAAGACGACCAGAAGCTGAGGGTAAAGGTAATGGACTGGCCAAGCATGCCTCCAGACCTAAGCCCTATTGAGCATCTGTGGGGCATCCTCAAACGGAAGGTGGAGGAGTGCAAGGTCTCTAACATCCACCAGCTCCGTGATGTCATCATGGAGGAGTGGAAGAGGACTCCAGTGGCAATCTGTGAATCTCTGGTGAACTCCATGCCCAAGAGGGTTAAGCAGTGCTGGAAAATGATGGTGGCCACACAAAATATTGACACTTTGGGCCCAATTTGGACATTTTCACTTAGGGGTGTACTCACTTTTGTTGCCAGCGGTTTAGACATTAATGGCTGTGTGTTGAGTTATTTTGAAGGGACAGCAAATTTACACTGTTATACAAGCTGTACACTCACTACTTTACATTGTAGCAAAGTGTCATTTCTTCAGTGTCGTCACAAATATTTACAAAAATGTGAGGGGTGTACTTACTTGATATACTGTATATTTATTTCTGCGTTTTGAGTCGCGCCTGGCGGGTTGAAATTTGATTGTGTTTGTTTGCTGGGATGCTGTACTCAGATAATAGCATTGTTTGCTTTCGCCGTAAAGCCTTTTTGAAATCTGACATGTTGGCTGGATTCACAACAAGTGTAGCTTTAATTTGGTGTATTGCATGTGTGATTTCATTACATTTTTATAGTAATTTATTTGAATTTGGCGCTCTGCATTTTCACTGGATGTTGGCCAACGTATCTCAGAGAAGTTAATGAAGCCGGTGACTGAATACCGGAACATTTTTCAATCTGTGATAGCAAACCGTCCTGTAGCTTAGCATCTGCTTCATCGGACCACCTCCGTACTGAGCGTGTCACTGGTACTTCCTGTTTGAGTTTTTGCTTGTAAGCAGGAATCAGGAGAATAGAGTTATGGTTAGATTTGCCATATGGAGGGTGAGCTTTGTATGCATCTGTGTGTGGAGTAAAAGGTGACAAGTACACACACAACAAACAAGTACTCACACACACACACACACACACAGAGAGACAGACAGACAAAGAGAAAATGCTAACCAAGCAGAGCCTATGAGAATATTATTCAGCCCCTAGACTCCCTGCTCCATAGTTGTCCCTACAAATTTAGTTAACAAGGAACCCCTTTACAGCAGACAGAAAAACAGGCACACCTTTGGATACCTATTGAGTGATGTTAGAGGAATAATCCCCCATTAAAACGTGCCCAGAAGAAAGGGTCCTACACAGAAACCCACTGATTTAATGGAGTGCCCCAGGCAATCTAGAGAGGTCAGAGGTCCCTATATCCACCCTTTTAAGAACACAACAGACCTGTCTGCCTCGCTCCCCAAAAACACACTGCACCCTGATGGAGGCATTTTTTACTCACCATATCTTTTTGTGGAGTGTATCTGGAGGGGTCACTTAGACAGAACCTCTTACAGTAAGTGCAGACAACAAAACGTCTGAATGACAGGCCACAGTAATACAATGCATTTAGTCCAACAATATGTTAACATATAAAAATGTCTGATTAACATCTTTCCCCTAAGGGCATCCTGGGGATTAGTTGGATAATGTATTGCCCAATCAGCAAAATGTGAACAAAGGTCTCTCTATCAATCTCTTCCTCTCTCTCATTCCCTCTCAGTCTTTCGCTTTCTATCCATCTCTTTGTCTCCCTCACTGAGTGTCTCCCTTTCTCTCTTTTGTTCCCCCTCTCTTTATCGCTGTGCTTTCCATCCCGTTCTCTCCTCTTCCCCTTTCCAAGAAGTGGAGGTGGCCCCATTCTAATTCCTGTCCAGTGTGTGTATGATGGAGTAGCCATGTCTGTAGAGTAGAGGGTTTACAGTGCTTATGTAAAATCTAGACCACAGGGAGACTGTCTGTCTGTCTGTCAGCTCTGAGCCTGTTAGAGACACAAGAAGCCTGTGTGTGTTGCTCAACAGAGTAGAAAGAGGGCTTTGTGTTTTCTACAAACAGGTCTGAAGTGGGTAATCAGGACTGTGTTTGTACTTGGTGTGCATTTTTGTTTGTGTTTGTTTGGGGGGAGGGGGGTGCGTGCATGTGTATGTGAGCATTTGTTACAGGTAGGTTAGATGTGTTTTAACAAGTGGCTGTGATTCCTGCATGGTTTGACTGATACTTTGTGACAAAGCCTCATGTGTTGAAGTGGAAAATACATTGTGAAATCTCAAAACATAACCTGAACATTCACTTCTCCTTCATACATCTTTATTTGTATCCTTTCTCCTGAGGTGAGTCTTACCGGTTTGGGCATCTTTCTCCTCTCTCCGGCCTTGCCCTTCCGCAGAGAAAATGCAAACAAAACGTCCTCCTCCTTGTTGCCTCGCCCTGGGCTCCACCGCCTGGAGGAGTGAGCAGAACCGTTAACACACACACACACACACACACACACACACACACACAGCTCAAAAAAATAAAGGGAACACTAAAATAACACATCCTAGATCTGAATGAATGAATATTCTTATTAAATACTTTTTTCTTTACATAGTTGAATGTGCTGACAACAAAAATCACACAAATTATCAATGGAAATCAAATTTATCAACCCATGGGAGGTCTGGATTTGGAGTCACACTCAAAATTGAAGTGGAAAATCACACTACAGGCTGATCCAACTTTGATGTAATGTCCTTAAAACAAGTCAAAATGAGGCTCAGTAGTGTGTGTGGCCTCCAGGTGCCTGTATGACCTCCCTACAACGCCTGGACATGCTCCTGATGAGGTGGCGGATGGTCTCCTGAGGGATCTCCTCCCAGACCTGGACTAAAGCATCCGCAAACTCCTGGACAGTCTGTGGTGCTTCCTAAGTGGACAGTTGGTGGATGGAGCGAGACATGGATGTCCCAGATGTGCTCAATTGGATACAGGTCTGGGGAACGGGCCGGCCAGTCCATAGCATCAATGCCTTCCTCTTGCAGGAACTGCTGACACACTCCAGCCACATGAGGTCTAGCATTGTCTTGCATTAGGAGGAACCCAGGGCCAACCGCACCAGCATATGGTCTCACAAGGGGTCTGAGGATCTCATCTCGGTACCTAATGGCAGTCAGGCTACCTCTGGCGAGCACATGGAGGGCTGTGCGGCCCCCCAAAGAAATGCCACCCCACACCATGACTGACCCACCGCCAAACCGGTCATGCTGGAGGATGTTGCAGGCAACAGAACGTTCTCCACGGCATCTCCAGCCTGCCACGTCTGTCACGTGCTCAGTGTGAACCTGCTTTCATCTGTGAAGAGCACAGGGCACCAGTGGCGAATTTGCCAATCTTGGTGTTCTCTGGCAATGAAAAACGTCCTGCACGGTGTTGGGCTGTAAGCACAACCCCCACCTGTGGACGTTGGGCCCTCATACCACCCTCATGGAGTCTGTTTCTGATCGTTTGAGCAGACACATGCACATTTGTGGCCTGCTGGAGGTCATTTTGCAGGGCTCTGGCAGTGCTCCTCCTGCTCCTCCTTGCACAAAGGCGGAGGTAGCGGTCCTGCTGCTGGGATGTTGCCCTCCTACGGCCTCCTCCACGTCTCCTGATGTACTGGCCTGTCTCCTGGTAGCGCCTCCATGCTCTGGACACTACGCTGACAGACACAGCAAACCTTCTTGCCACAGCTCGCATTGATGTTCCATCCTGGATGAGCTGCACTACCTGAGCCACTTGTGTGGGTTGTAGACTCCGTCTCATGCTACCACTAGAGTGAAAGCACCGCCAGCATTCAAAAGTGACCAAAACATCAGCCAGGAAGCATAGGAACTGAGAAGTGGTCTGTGGTCCCCACCTGCAGAAGCACTCCTTTATTGGAGGTGTCTTTCTAATTGCCTATAATTTCCACCTGTTGTCTATTCCATTTGCACAACAGCATGTGAAATTTATTGTCAATCAGTGTTGCTTCCTAAGTGGACAGTTTGATTTCACAGAAGTGTGATTGACTTGGAGTTACATTGTGTTATTTTTTTGAGCAGTGTATAATAGAGACCCACATGGAAAGAAATACTACAGTTTACTATAGAATATTACAGTACTTACTATAGAATTATATAGTAAACTGTAGTATACTAAACTACACACTGCAGTAAATACTACAGTAATGTCTGCAAAAACACTACTTTTTTAAACTATAGTAAATACTACAGTATTCAATTTGAATATACCCTGCCCCTCCCCTTCCCTTTCCACATGTCGCAATTTGTGCCACCTGAGAGTGAGAAACTTACAGAAAAGTACATACCATACATTGTGTCCCTACAGGATATAGAAAAGAGCTGAACATCTGAACTATCCATTAAGACCCAAGTCCTACCTGCCTACAGGTTATGGGGAAAAAAAATATTTTATTGACCTATGACTTCACCACCCACCTCAGGGCAGCCATAACCTGTGACTCTGAGGTCATAAACTAGCATCCGGTGCAAAACACAGGTACTCCCTGTTAAGCCAACTCACTCAAGCCTGCCTAGCAGAGAAAATATATAATGTGTTACCTGACCCCTCTATTCACCCAAAGCCGGAGGGTCACTCAAACGGATACAGCTTCCAGGTCACCATTCATGCAGAAACAATGAGGCTCTGCGCTACACACACACACATACAGTGCCTTGCGAAAGTATTCGGCCCCCTTGAACTTTGCGACCTTTTGCCACATTTCAGGCTTCAAACAAAGATATAAAACTATTTTTTTGTGAGGAATCAACAACAAGTGGGACACAATCATGAAGTGGAACAACATTTATTGGATATTTCAAACTTTAACAAATCAAAAACTGAAAAATTGGGCGTGCAAAATTATTCAGCCCCTTTACTTTTAGTGCAGCAAACTCTCTCCAGAAGTTCAGTGAGGATCTCTGAATGATCCAATGTTGACCTAAATGACTAATGATGATAAATACAATCCACCTGTGTGTAATCAAGTCTCCGTATAAATGCACCTGCACTGTGATAGTCTCAGAGGTCCGTTAAAAGCGCAGAGAGCATCATGAAGAACAAGGAACACACCAGGCAGGTCCGAGATACTGTTGTGAAGAAGTTTAAAGCCGGATTTGGATACAAAAAGATTTCCCAAGCTTTAAACATCCCAAGGAGCACTGTGCAAGCGATAATATTGAAATGGAAGGAGTATCAGACCACTGCAAATCTACCAAGACCTAGCCGTCCCTCTAAACTTTCAGCTCATACAAGGAGAAGACTGATCAGAGATGCAGCCAAGAGGCCCATGATCACTCTGGATGAACTGCAGAGATCTACAGCTAAGGTGGGAGACTCTGTCCATAGGACAACAATCAGTCGTATATTGCACAAATCTGGCCTTTATGGAAGAGTGGCAAGAAGAAAGCCATTTCTTAAAGATATCCATAAAAAGTGTTGTTTAAAGTTTGCCACAAGCCACCTGGGAGACACACCAAACATGTGGAAGAAGGTGCTCTGGTCAGATGAAACCAAAATTGAACTTTTTGGCAACAATGCAAAACGTTATGTTTGGCGTAAAAGCAACACACCATCCCCACTGTCAAACATGGTGGTGGCAGCATCATGGTTTGGGCCTGCTTTTCTTCAGCAGGGACAGGGAAGATGGTTAAAATTGATGGGAAGATGGATGGAGCCAAATACAGGACCATTCTGGAAGAAAACCTGATGGAGTCTGCAAAAGACCTGCGACTGGGAGGGAGATTTGTCTTCCAACAAGACAATGATCCAAAACATAAAGCAAAATCTACAATGGAATGGTTCAAAAATAAACATATCCAGGTGTTAGAATGGCCAAGTCAAAGTCCAGACCTGAATCCAATCGAGAATCTGTGGAAAGAACTGAAAACTGCTGTTCACAAATGCTCTCCATCCAACCTCACTGAGCTCGAGCTGTTTTGCAAGGAGGAATGGGAAAAAATGTCAGTCTCTCGATGTGCAAAACTGATAGAGACATACCCCAAGTGACTTACAGCTGTAATCGCAGCAAAAGGTGGCGCTACAAAGTATTAACTTAAGGGGGCTGAATAATTTTGCACGCCCAATTTTTCAGTTTGAGTTGTTAAAAAAGTTTGAAATATCCAATAAATGTCGTTCCACTTCATGATTGTGTCCCACTTGTTGTTGATTCTTCACAAAAAAACAGTTTTATATCTTTATGTTTGAAGCCTGAAATGTGGCAAAAGGTCGCAAAGTTCAAGGGGGCCGAATACTTTCGCAAGGCACTGTATTATCTCTCCATTCCCTCTCTGCCTTTCTCTCTCTCTCTCTCTCTCTCTCTCTCTCTCTCTCTCTGATGCAATAGCTTAACAGAACATGGCATATAGGGCTCATAAAATGAATGACATGCTTTACAGTAACAAGCCTCTCCCAGACACTGTCTGTGTACCCCTCACAAATCATGTTTCCCTCCTCTTCTTTCACACTTTCACTGCAGTTGTACAAGCAAGAGCAAAGAGGTCGCTAAACACATGTGGCCGGTGGGGTTAGTGTGCGTTTGTGGTGTGTGTGTGTGTGTGTTTACAGAGCTGATGGTAACATCTCCAGCTGTGGTGTGAACGACACTACAGAGGGTATACAGACAAATGATATGTAGCACCATTACAACAGCTGTGACAACAACTGTAGTAAGCTCTTCTTATGAGGCATTTCAACTTCTGGAAAGTTGTAGGAAAGGCTCACATGAGTGACAACGTGTAAGGCCTAATTCAACCCCCTACTGATACAGCCATGGGAGAGCAGAGTCTGGTGAACCATCCCGTTCCTATTTAACCATAACAAAGTGTTTTATTGTAATATCCTGTATTGCCTGGTTCATTTCCTGATTAATACAGTCCTTTGTTTCAGGGTTATCACGTTGGAATGACAGGGATGGGATTTCCCTGAGGCCGCTGGGAAACCAAATGCATCGCCAAGGTAACCAGATAGCATCAGTCTGTGACCCTGCCAGAGATGTCAATCATGCTGGTTCAGAACATCCTGTACAGACTGTTACAGAGCAGCGCCTTATCTTTGCTACCTCTATAGGTTTACTGTACAATGGTGTGTGAGGCGGCACACATTTGGAGGAAAAATTGTCTGACGTAATTTGAACACATTAAATACAAGTTTACGATCAGTGTTGTGTTCAGTTGCATAACCATGCGAAAAAGATGGTTATGTATAAATATTTAATGTATAAATAGTAAATGTACTATAGTCTTCCAATATTCAACTGGAGGACAGTGTCCATGTCCAAGACTTCCGCAGGCACAGGATTATTCAACACACTATAGTACTGGAAGAAACATGAAACCTGCAGTAAAAAGGATCATGTTGGTAAGTCCTTTCTTAAATGAGTTGTAACCATAGAGAATGATGGAGGCCTCTAGTGGCCAAAAGGCCATTTTAGCATGCGCATGATAGCTTCCAACATGCTTCCACTATTTTAAAGTAGTCAAAGTAGTAAACTGGGTGGGAATTGCTATGTGTTGTAGCCTCAATGGTGCTGCCCATGCTGACACATTCTATAATGGCACAGATAAAGATGAGTCCTCTATCTATTTCTATGGTTGTAACGCAGCCCCACAGGAGGGATGAACTGAGCAACAGGAGGGTTTGAGTGACAGGGACAATGGCCAATAAAATATGGTGTCCCACTGTGACAGGCCTAATTAAAAGCGTCATCATAGCATCTGTTTCTGCCAGATGGTTTTACAAGCACTGTTATATGCTGTCAGGTCGCGCACTTCGAGTGGTGATATTCAAGGTCATGTTTGCCCCCCAAAAAACATTAACCCATATTGTCCTTTGTAGTCTGAAGTATTTGTCGCTGAGCAGAGACAAGTGGAATTTGAATTAAGCTACTAGCACAAAACATTTCTAAAACCACAGATAAACACTCCACTGGCCAGCTTGGGGAACTGGTCGCGAGAGAGCAAAATAGGCTACAATGTAACAAGAAACGGTTACAAATACTGCACACGTGTAATCGGCACCTGCAACAAAGTTGCAAACCGTTGTTTGTTATGCATCAAAGGAGGGCATGTCACAGTTGTCATGAAAACAAACCAAGTAGTAGCCTACTTTCATTCATTTATCTCATATTAAAAACATCCTAAATTAACACTGAAAGCCTTATCTGTAGCGTAAAGTGAATTAAATGTAACGTTAAGGTGAATGGAAATGACCAATTAGTTTGATGTTCGGTCACAGACAACTGTAGTGACATTTAACTGGTCACTTAGAGAACTTTTGAAATGTTTAACACTTAAGTTGTTCTATGGTCGATGGCCCGTATGATAAGTAATGTCCTTGAATGAAACATTGAACATTATACCAAATGTTTTCACAATTACAAAAAGACGAGATGAATACCAATAGGCCTATAGAGAGAGCACATTATACTGGAGCGGTTTTATCTTGGTAACAAGCCTACATTACGACAGCTATGGTCGACACAGAGCAAATTCCCTTTATTCTGAGCTGTTTAGGAGCCACCAGCGAATAAATGCACCAGTTAAAAACTCACCACAATTGATGAACTGCGTTCTGAAAACGGTTAACTGTCCACCTGGTAGTCTACTTTAAATCCCACGCGACCAAAATAGACCGAGATGTTTCCCGTTAGACACCCCGCTATGTATGACGCGACTGAGCCAGTTTCACCGCGGAGAAGGAGATGCAGTCAGTCAATATGGCCGTCGGACTTTTACGGTGCGGAGCGAGGCGTGGTTCATTGATGGAACACGCTCACTTAAAACTGGGTTGAGAGAGGAACATACACAAGCACAACGTAAATGTAATAAGAGTCAACTTCAAAATGTCCTGCCTTAACCTACAATAACCTGAAGGTAGCCCATAGAAAGATGGACTAGAGACATTTAAAATGTTTCTGAACAACTAATGCTTTAATATAAGTTGTGTTGAGATCAGTTTCAACGCAGTGTTTCTATGAATCACATTTTTCAAGGGGCAAAATGTCGGAAATGTATCTTTTAATTTAGGGTTTTCCGCGGATAACATATGAGTGACTGCCAAGATATTCTTGTGAGGATGAGACTTTGGAAACATAAGACCTATCAATTTAGACACTGAAGTATTGTTGTTTTTCATGAATACATTAATGTATTACCAAGGAGGGTGTCAGGAAATGTGACTCACAGATTATGAACATGCTTCAACATAAAGCACATACTAATAATGAGAAAATATGACTGCAACCAGACTTCTCTATGTATCTAGGCCAAGACACCTGTCCTCATACCCTTCTGAGAACACAATAAGCCTACATTTAATGTGCACATTTCAAACCTGTCCTGGTTTACACACACTCTTCTCCCAATCGCACAGTCTCAATTCAATTCAAAGGGGCTTTGTTGGCATGGGAAACATGTTTACATTGCCAAAGCAAGTGAAATAAACAATAAACAAAGTGAAGACAAAAAAAAAACATCAACAAAAAAAACTTTCAATGAAATGTACAGTAAACATTGCATTCAAACGTTTCAAAAGGATGAAGAAGTTTCAAAGGTTATATTGGCAGCTATGTACAGTGTTTTTAACAATGTGCAAATAGTTCTAGTACTAATAAATCTTTGTTTTATTTACAATTTTGTGCTCCACTGGTTGTCCTGTTTTCATGGCAATGGGTCACAAATCTTGCTGCTGTGATTGCACATTGCGGCATTTCGCCTAACAGATATACTGTAGGAGTTTATCAATGTTTCATTTGTTTTCAAATCCTATGTGGGTCTGTGTGATCTGTGGGAAATACAGTGCATTCGGAAAGAATTCAGACCCCATCAGTTTTTCCACTGTTTTTTTGTTCTGTTACAGCCTTATTCTAAAATAGATCAAATATTTTTTTCCTTCATCAATCTATACACAATACCCCAATAACAATGTGAAAACAGATTTTTTTGAAATGTTTCATCCCATCACGAATAATTTCATTCCATCACAAATAATTTCATATTCAAACATTTAAATTGAACAACAATTCCATGTGAATCCAGGATATAAAGTGTTTTCCAATGTCCTTTGCTATGAGACACGAAATTGAGCTCAGATGCATCCTGTTTCCATTGATTATCCTTTAGATGTTTCTACAACTTGATTGGAGTCCAACTGTGGTAAATTCAATTGAATGGACATGATTTGGAAAGGCACAAAACTGTCTATATAAGGTCCCACAGTTGACAGTGCATGTCAGAGCAAAAACCAAGTCATAAGGTTGAAGCAATTATGCGTAGAGCTCCGAGACAGGATTGGGTCGAGCCACAGATCTGGGGAAGGGTACCAAATAATGTCTGCAGCATCGAAGGTCCCCAGGAACACAGTGGCCTCCATCATTCTTAAATTGAAGAAGTTTGGAACCACCAAGACTCTTCCTAGAGCTGGCTGCCCGGCCAAACCGAGCAATTGAGGGAGAAGGTCCTTGGTCAGGGAGGTGACCAAGAATCCGATGGTCACTCTGACAGAGCTCCAGAGTTACTCTGTGGCGATGGGCGAACCTTCCAGAAGGACAAGAAACAAGATTTTCTGGTCTGATGAAACCAAGATTTAACTCTTTGGCCTGAATGCCAAGCATCACGTCTGGAGGAAACCAGGCACTGCTCATCACCTGGCCAATACCATCCCTATGGTGAAGCATGGTGATGGCAGCATCATGCCGCGGGGATGTTTTTCAGCATCAGGAACTGGGAGACTGGTCAGGATTGAGGGAAAGATGAACGGAGAAAAGTATAGAGAGATCCTTGATGAAAACCTGCTCCAGACCGCTCAGGACCTCAGACTGGGTTGAAGGTTCACCTTCCAACAGGACAATGACCCTAAGCACACAGTCAAGACAACGCAGAAATGGCTTTGGGACAAGTCTTTGAATGGCATTGAGTAACCCAGCAAGAGCCAGGACTTGAACCTGATCGAACATTTCTGGAGACACCTGAAAATAGACAAAAACAGGTGTGCCAAGCTTGTAGCGTCATACTCATTCTCCGTTCATCTTTCCCTCAGTCCTATATAAACGTTACAGAAATTAAGCACAGAGCAGGATGGATGAAGCTAAGAGGGGTTACTTTGCTGAGAAAATAATTGAAAACAAAAATGACCCTAAAAAGCTTTGGAAATCATTTAAGGAACTAGGCTGTAGTAGCACTACCAAAAACAAACTAAACAGTGTTGGACTGAACATCAAAGTGGAGATGGTATATGAAAAAGCAGAGGTTTCCAATGAATTCAACCCTTTTTTTACTTCTGTTGCCAGCAAGCTGGTTAGCAAGCTGCCCACCAGTTCTGGTTTGTATGGAAGCAACCAAGTCAATAATTATTATGTAGAGTTAGGGGTTCAGGCAAACTCTTTTTCTTTTGCAAAGATAGTAACAGCCAAAATAGTCAGTATGCTGGCAGAGCTTAAGTGCTCCAAAGCCAGAGGCCTGGATAATATTCCTGCAAGGTTTCTAATAGATTCTGCTGAGCAAATTGGCCCTTGTATTAAGCATATTGTTAATCTCTCTCTTGAACAAGGCACCTTTCCCAGGAACATGAAACAAGCTAAAGTTATACCTCTGTATAAGAAGGGGCCAAAGTCTGACCCTGGGACTTGTAGGCCTGTATCTCTCCTCTGTGTAACATCAAAGATCCTGGAGAGAATTGTACATGAGCAAATGTATGAATATGTTAACAAACAGGGTCTAATGTAGGATTTTCAGTCGGGTTTTAGAAAAAGATACTCCACTGATTCATGTCTACTTTACTTGACTGACTTCATCACAAAAGAAATTGATGAGGGAAATCTGTGTGGAATGGTACTGCTTGACCTACAGAAGGCCTTTGATATAGTTAACCACTGTCTCCTAATCTCCAAACTGGAGGCACTGGGGTTAAGCAGTATCCCTCTAGGCTGGGTAAAGTCCTATTTATCAGGAAGGGAGCAAGTAGTAGAGGTTAATGGTTCACTATCTCAGGCAAAACCAATGAGTTGAGGCGTTCCGCAGGGGAGTGTGCTTGGGCCTCTGCTGTTTTTATTGTATATTAAGAATATAAAAGATGCTTGTTCTTGCCGTCTTTTTCTTTATGCGGATGACTCTACACTTCTGGTGTCTCACAAAAGTTAAACTATGATGGAGAGCATACTTAGCACAGAGCTTACTAACATTAGCAAATGGCTTGGAGATATTACGCTTTCTCTGCACTCAGGGAAAACTGAAGCAATTATTTTGGGATCCAGACCTAAATTGTGTTGGTTGTCTGAAATCAGAGTGGAGTTAGGGGGTGAGGTGCTGACTACTAAAACCTCTGTTAGCTACTTGGGATGTATCCTTGATGGAAGCTTGGGAGGTGTGAGCATGGCCAATAAGGTGCTAGGGAAGGTTAATGCCAAGACTAAGTTTTGGGCTAGAAAGTCCAAGCTGCTTGATATGGACTCCATGAAAGTGCTAGCTACTGCCCTCATTCAATGCCATTTTGACTATGCTAGTACTTCCTGGTTTGGGGGCTTATCTAAACTTATGAAGGGGAAGCTCCAGATAGCCCAGAATAAGTTGATCAGGGTAGTATTGAAGGTGAGTCCACGTACTCATATAGGCAGGAGCTGCTTTCAGGAACTAAACTGGCTGCCTGTTGAGGCTAGGGTGTCCCAGATTAGACTAGGTTTGGTTTACAGGAGTATTTATGGTCCTGCTCCCAGATATTTAAGTGTTTACCTTCCTCGTGTTAGGGATGCACACACAATCACAGCACCAGATTAGGTGTTGCTGATGTGTGCTTATACAGGTTCAGGAGTAATGCTGGGAAAAGGTACTTTCTTGTATACTGGAGCCTCAGAATGGAATGAGTTGCCTCTGCCTATAAATACAATGTCCTCTTTGGACAGCTTTAAAAAATAAAGTAAAAATATGTTTGGTGTCCTCTGTGAACATATGAATAACCCCTATGATGTAACTGGAATGATGAGATAGATGTTCTTCTTTTGTGTTTTTGTTTTATTATTTCACTGCCATACTGTGTTCTATCTTGTTGAGCCATCTTGTCTCAAGAGGACCGCAATGGAAATAAGTCCCAGACTTTAATGTGTGTTATCCTCAATGATTTTAAATGGTCGAATTAATAAACTAAACTAAAACTAAACAAGAGGACTCAAGGCTGTAAACGCTGCAAAAGGTGTTTCAACAAAGTACTGAGTAAAGGGTCTGAATACTTAAAGTACCAGTCAAAAGTTTGGACACACCTACTCATTCAAGGGTTTTTCTGTATTTTTACTATTTTCTACATTGTATAATAATAGTGAAGACATCAAAATTATGAAAAAACACATGGAATCATGGGTACTATTTAATGAAGCTGCAAGTTGAGGACTTGTGAGGCGTCTGTCTCACAAACTAGACACTCTAATGTACTTGTCCTCTTGCTCCGTTGTGCACCGGGGCCTCCCACTCCTCTTTCTATTCTGGTTAGAGACAGTTTGCGCTGTTCTGTGAAGGGAGTGGTACACATCTTCAGTTTCTTAGTAATTTCTCGCATGGAACAGCCTTCATTTCTCAGAACAAAAATAGACTGACGAGTTTCAGAGAAAGTCCTTTGTTTCTAGCCATTTTGAGCCTGTAATTGAACCCACAAATGCTGATGCTCCAGATACTCAACTAGTCTAAAGAAGGCCAGTTGTATTGCTTCTTTAATTAGCACAACAGTTTTCAGCTGTGCTAACATAATTACAAAATGTTTTTCGAATGATCAATTATCCTTTTAAAATGATAACTTGGATTAGCTAACACAGCGTGCCATTGGAACACAGAAGTGATGTTTGATGATAATGGGCCTCTGTACGTCTGTGTAGACATTCCATAAAACATCTGATGTTTCCTGCTACAATAGTCATTTACAACATTAACAATGTATACACTGCATTTCTGATCAATGTGATGTTATTTTAATGGACAAAAAAAAGTGCTTTTCTTTCAAAAACAAGGACATTTCTAAGTGACCCCAAATTTTGAACGGTAGTAGATATTTTATATTTGAGATTCTTCAAAAAGCCACCCTTTGCCTTGATGACAGCTTTGCACACACTTGGCAATCTCTCAACCAGCTTCATGATGCAGTCACCTAGAATGCATTTCAATGAACAGGTGTGCCTTGTTAAAAGTTCATTTGTGGAATTTCTTTCCTTCTTAATGCGTTTGGGCCAATCATTTGTGTTGTGACAAGGTAGAGGTGGTATACAGAAGATAGCCCTATTTGGTAAAAGACCAAGTCCATATTATGGCAAGAACCGCTCATATTAGCGAAATGACAGTTCATTATTTAGACATGAAGTTCAGTCAATACAGAACATTTCAAGAACTTTGAACGTTTTTTCAAGTGCAGTCGCAAGAACCATCAAGCGCTATGATGAGACTGGCTCTCATGAGGACGCCAGAGGAAAGAAAGACCCAGAGTTACCTCTGCTGCAGAGGATAAGTTCATTGGAGTTACCAGCCTCAGAAATTGCAGCCCAAATAAATGCTTCACAGAGTTCAAGCAACAGACACATCTCATCATCAACTGTTCAGAGGAGACTGTGTGAATCAGGTCTTCATGGTTGAATTGCTGCAAAGAAACCACTGCTAAAGGACACCAATAAAAAGGGACTTGCTTGGGCCAAGAAACACGAGCAATGGACATTAGAACAGTGGAAATCTGTCCTTTGGTCTGAGTCCAAATTGGAGATTTTTTGTTCCAACCGCTTGTCTTTGTGAGATGCAGAGTAGGTAAACGGATAAACTCCACATGTGTGGTTCCCACCGTGAAGCATGGAGGAGGAGGTGTGATGGTGTGGGGGTGCTTTGATGGTGACACTGTCTGTGATTAATTTAACCAGCATGCCTACCACAGCATGCTGCAGGATACTCCATCCCATCTGGTTTGTGCTTAGGGGGACTATCATTTATTTTTCAACAGGACACAACTATAGGCTGTGTAAGGGCTATTTGACCATGAAGGAGAGTGATGGAATGCTTCATCAGATGACCTGGCCTCAACCCAATTGAGATGATTTGGGATGAGTTGGACCGCAGAGTGTGGAAAAGCAGCCAAAAAGTGCTCAGCATATTTGTGAGCTCCTTCAAGACTGTTGGAATTAATCTGGATGAGAGAAGTTGTCATCAAGACAAAGGATGACTACTTTGAAGAATCTCAAATATAAACTATATTTTGATTTGTTTAACACTTTTTTTGGTAACTACAAGATTCCATATGTGTTATTTCATAGTTGTGATGTATTCACTAATATGTCGAAAATAATACAAATTAAGAAAAACCTTTGAATGAGTAGGTGTGTCCAAAGTTTTGATTGGTACTGTACAGTCGTGGCCAAAAGTTTTGAGAATGACATAAATATTAATTTTCACAAAGTTTGCTGCTTCAGTGTCTTTAGATATTTTTGTCAGATGTTACTGTGGAACACTGAAGTATAATTACAAGCATTTCATAAGTGTCAAAGGCTTTTATTGACAATTACATGAAGTTGATGCAAAGAGTCAATATTTGCAGTGTTGACCCTTCTTTTTCAAGACCTCTGCAGTCCACCCTGGCATGCTGTCAATTAACTTCTGGGCCACATCCTGACTGATGGCAGCCCATTCTTGCATGATCAATGCTTGGAGTTTGTCAGAATTTGTGGGGTTTTGTTTGTCCAACTGCCTCTTGAGGATTGACCACAAGTTCTCAATGGGATTAAGGTCTGGGGAGTTTCCTGGCCATGGACCCAAAATATCGATGTTTTGTTACCCGAGACACTTAGTTATCACTTTTGCCTTATAGCAAGGTTCTCCATCCTGCTGAAAAAGGCATTGTTCGTCACCAAACTGTTCCTGGATGGTTGGGAGAAGTTGCTCTCGGAGGATGTGTTGGCACCATCCTTTATTCATAACTGTGTTCTTAGGCAAAATAGTGAGTGAGCCCACTCCCTTGGCTGAGAATCAACCCCACACATGAATGGTCTCAGGATGCTTTACTGTTTGCATGACACAGGACTGATGGTAGCGCTCACCTTGTCTTCTCCGGACAAGCTTTTTTTCCGGATGCCCCAAACAATCGGAAAGGGGATTCATCAGAGAAAATGACTTTACCCCAGTCCTAAGCAGTCCAATCCCTGTACCTTTTGCAGAATATCAGGCTGTCCCTGTTTTTCCTGGAGATAAGTGGCTTCTTTGCTGCCTTTCTTGACACCAGGCCATCCTCCAAAAGTCTTCGCCTCACTGTGCGTGCAAATGCACTCACACCTGCCTGCTGCCATTCCTGAGCAAGTTCTGTACTGGTGGTGCCCCGATCCCGCAGCTGAATCAACTTTAGAAGATGGTCCTGACGCTTGCTGGACTTTCTTGAGTGCCCTGAAGCCTTCTTAACAACAATTGAACCTCTCTCCTTGAAGTTCTTGATGATCCGATAAATGGTTGATTTAGGTGCAATCTTACTGGCAGCAATATCCTTGCCTGTGAAGCCCTTTTGTGCAAAGCAATGATGACGGCACGTGTTTCCTTGCAGGTAACCATGGTTGACAGAGGAAGAACAATGATTCCAAGCACCACCCTCCTTTTGAAGCTTCCAGTCTGTTATTCGAACTCAATCAGCATGACAGAGTGATCTCCAACCTTGTCCTCATCAACACTCACACCTGTGTCAACGAGAGAATCACTGACATGTCAGCTGGTCCTTTTGTGGCAGGGCTGAAATGCAGTGGAAATGTTTTTTGGGGGGATTCAGTTAATTTGCATGGCAAAGAGGGAATTTGCAATTGATTACAATTAATCTGATCCCTCTTCATAACATTCTGGAGTATATGTAAATTGCCATCATACAAACTGAGGCAGCAGACTTTGTGAAAATGTATATTTGTGTCATTCTCAACTTTTGGCCATGACTATGTAAATCTGATATTTAATTGTATTAAATATTTAAAACATTTAATAAAAATGTTTTTGCTTTGTCATTATGGGGCATTGTGTGTAGATTGAGCCGGAAAAAAATAATTTCATACATTTTAGAGTAAGGCTGTAACATAACAAAATGTAGAAAAAGTCAAGGGGTCTGAATACTTTCAGAATTCACTGTATGTGTCTCTAATATGGTCATACTTTTGGCAGGAGATAAGGGCAGCTCAGTTTCCACCTGATTTTGTGGGCAGAGCCAGGTCTGCCTATGGTGGCCTCTCTCAATAGCAAGGTTATGCTCACTGTCTGTGCATGGTCAGGGATTTTCTTAATTTTGGGTCTGTCACAGTAGTCAGGTATTCTGCTACTGTGTATTCTCTATTTTGGGCCAGATAGCATTCCGGTTTGCTTGTTTTTTTTGTGTGTCAAAAAAATATATTTTTGTTTTTTCATAATTGGGTTGGGTCTAATTGTGTTGCTGTCATGGGGCTCTGTGGGGTCTGTTTATGAACAGAGCCCCAGAACCAGCTGGCTTAGGGAACTCTTTATGTTAATTTCTCTGTAGTTGAGGGCTTTGTGTGGGCATTGCTTCCTTTTGGGTAGTTGTAGAATTTAACAGCTCTTCTGGATTTTGATCATTAGCGGGTATAGTCCTAATTCTGCTGTACATGCATTGTTTGGGATTTTGAGTTGTACATGAAGGATATTTTTGCAGAATTCTGCATGCAGAGTCTCTATTGGGTGTTTGTCCAATTTTGTGAATTCTTGGTTGTTGAATGGACTTCAGACCTCACAACATTTGCTAACCATGTGTATGTGACAAATAAATTTGATTTGATTTGACAACCATAGAGAGCAACAAGTTATATTTTAGCCAAATCATAATTGGGATGTCGAGTTTTACAGTATGTTCCTTTTGATGGCAAAGAAATCCCTTCTTGCCTTGTTTCTTAGATCGTTCACAGCCTTGTGGAAGTTACCTGTGGTGTTGAGGTTTAGGCCAAGGTAGGTTTAATTATTTGTGTACTCTAGGGCAACTGTGTCTAGATTGAATTTGTATTTGTTATCCTGGCAACTGAACCTTTTTTCACATATAGTCTACACATTCTCATTGTTAGTCGGTCTCTGTTTACTGACGGTCCCTCACACTCCCACCACATCGTAACTGTCCCCATTCCGTATCGATGACTCTTACCTAACTACTGATGTGGTTACTTTGCACTCCATTACCACAGCCGTATTATGTGACTCGGTCTGTTTCTGACTCATTCATTATCTCAGTTTGTAGCTTGGCATCACTAGGCTACTTTGACATCACTAACTCCCAATACCAACTGCACTATCGTCATCTATTGGGAATTCATGGCAATGTCATCCTACACTGCAGGTAGGCACTGCAGGGGAGAGCTACTGCAGCTGTCTATTGTGGTTGGTAATTTGTCAAAGAGATGAGAAGAAATTGAGTTCTTGCTCACTCTGCCTCTCCCTCTACCTCTCTCTCACTGGCTCATGATCTCTCTTGCTTTTCAGCTTTTTTTGTTCTTTTTTGTTTGCGCTCTTCTTATTAATCAAATCAAATTGTATTTGTCACATGCTCCGTATATAACACAGGTGTATACTTTACAGTGAAATCCTTATTATGAGCCTTTTTTCACTAATTGTAAAACTGTTCTGAGTTTAGATTAACATCTACCCCTACAGCCATGAGCCAGACTCTTCTCATTGACTCAGTGAGGTTATTATGTCTGGGAGAATCTGATTCCATTCAAATCTTGTGGACACCACAACAATCCACTGAATGTTCTTAGTGCAGTGGCCTCACTATTGGATTGTAGCTCAGTGTGTCAATATGCAGTAGCCTACATCTATAATGAAATCTCTGCATTATACTTCTATGATGATGAAAGCTATGCATTGTTGCATGTATAAGACATCGGACTATAATATTGTATACTCTAGTCTAGGTATAATGACAAAGACATGAGGTGTATCTGTAATTTTTAGACATCTCAGCTGCAGTCCCTGGTAATTGTCTAGTCTTTTTATAGTATTGGGACATGGGGTGTGGCAAAGGGGATTACAATCCCTCTCTAATCTGTCCCTGATCTTTGATTAATCCGTCCTCTCCTCCCCCATCCACTCACTCAGTCTTCTGATTTACCTCAGTAGGTAGAAAGCTACCCCTAGACACTGACCTCTGGTCAGTTTAGCAATTTCCACCTGATAGTTAAATGTGGGATTAGATGAGGGTAAACTGATTCTAGATCTGTGCCTATGGGCAAATTCTATCCAAAGTATAAGGCTAATGCGCAGTTTTACTGTATAAATTGACCTGAGGATTAATTGTTATTTAAACTGAAATCAAGGTTGCATGAGTGAGTTTAGCAAGTCTATGATTAAGTAAAGTCAAGTAAGTGCTTTGTGATGGGATTCATTGATGTATGCCTACAGTAAGTCGATTATATGGGTGGTAGCTGGTTATGAGTATTATGAGACCATGGGGCTGAGGCCAGTGTGGGGGAAAAAGCCAAGATCTATGATCCTATTACTGAAGTGGAGACAGGAACAGGATTGGGGAGTAACTGATTAGGCCTACATGCAATCAGATATATGTAATCTGATTACAAAAGAAACAAACTAATCACCTTATGTTACCAGCTAAAATATTGTAATCAGATTACAGATACTTTTGAAAAAGTAGATGATTATCTTGGACTACTTTTACATTCAGAAAGGATGTTTGCAGGGAAAAAAATACATAGACATCTTTCTGTTAACAGCTTTTGACATTCAATTCAGCATTGAAAAAGGCATGCGTTTTAAGTTTGTTAAACCTGAGCGAGTCTGAAAGTAATCAGATTACATTACTGAGTTTGGGTAATTCTAAAGTTGGGTTATTGATTCAACTTTTGGACCGGTATCTACTAACAGTACCAGATTACATTTAGAAAGTAACCTACCCAATCCTTAGACCCTTTTAAGTATGTCAGAATTTAAGGGATTCCATTGATCATTTGGTATGTCTAAATACAAAGATTAATTGGTGTTACTCCATTTAAATGAAGGGAAATTACATTGTGAACAAAATTATTGATCATATCACTTTAGTAAATTCTTTTTTGGTTAATGACCTTAAATTTGAGCCTCCTCAATGACCAAAAATGTATTATTGGTGTTACATTTAGAAAGTAACCTACCCAACCCTGGACAGGAAACTTCTCCACAAAGACAGGCATAAAGCCCCATATGTTTCCATAAGTAGAATTCTCAAGGTGTGACAGAGGGCAGTAGGCAGGTGAGGTTTGTTGGATACCATCTGTTTATGTAGTAATGCACAACATTACACACATTTACAAATACATTGATTAGACCTAAACAATAGAAATAAACAGGTTAAGAAATAACATGCAAAATGGTAATTACATTGTAAACATATTCATTTGTCTACAGGTTTGTTTCTTATGGATTACATTTTAGACTTAGACTTTGACCTTTTTTTGTTGTTGAAAATAACCATGAACTAAAGAGCCTAGTGTTTTTAATGAATCACGTAACCTATTTGGCACAATCCATGCTCCACACACACATAAACCCTGGGTCCCCTTATGCCCTATTGAGCAATTCCGAGGGAGTTATCCACTTAAGGGTTGCAAGTGGGGTAAATGCTTTGTGGCGCTTACATTTCGCTCTCGCCTGGGTACATTGATACACTCCTGAACTTGCATCAATTGCTATAATTTTGGCTATTTTACATCGACGTTGGGGCAACATGTCGGTTGCGTCTGCATCAATACAGTTTTTTACTCGTTTGTTACGATATCGAACGAAATGTGCCGTTCCGTTTCACGCAACATCTAGGATTTTAATATCACCATACTGTTATGGGTGTAAGATGGCACAGTGATGCCATCTGTTGGTAAATGTTCATTACTGCAACTCTTGTGTTTTACCGGGGTGCTTCAGATACCCGGATGTGTTGTGATGTACTGAACAAGACTGGTTACTCGCATCAATGCCTCTGTCTCGTCATTTAGCATTCAAACATGGTGTCAGAGTCGGATAACTAACCATGCTTTCCGCAAATTAGAGTCACCTGCTCTGGTTTACAAACAAATGCTTATTTGTGTAAAATTTCGCCCGGAATTGGCCTTAAGCTAGAGTGAGTTTGCTAGTTAGCTTCAGTGTTGTTAGCATCGGTTAGACATGGCAGCGAACATTCCCCCTCCCGCCGTTATGAAGCTCAGCGGGGATTGGAGCACGAACTGGGATACGTTTAGAGGTGAATGGGAGGACTACGCGCTAGCAACGGGACTTCTGGAAAAGGAAGATGAGGTAGTGGCTGCCACTTTGAGGACTATAATGGGAACTGAATGCCGACACGTATACAAACACAACCTGAACCTAACAGCAGCACAGCAAGGTAACGCTATAGCTATTCTTGATGCTCTTGAACATTACTTTACGCCAGCAAAGAACGTCATCTACGAGCGTTATGTTTTCGGTCGTTGCAAACAGGAGGACGGGGAGTCCATTGACAGCTTTGTCACTAGGTTAAGGGAAAAGGCAGCTACATGTGACTATGGTGCTTTAAGAGATGAACTGATCAGAGATACGATTGTGCTTGGCATAACGGATGAGGGCACCCGCAGACGTTTGCTGAGAGAACGTGACCTGACGCTGGCCTTGGCAGTGGAGACATGCCGTGCAGCAGAGCTTACTGATATACGGATGAGGTCCATGGAGCTAGAAAGGCAACATACGGACAATGTAAATGCTACATTCAGGCAGCCAGTAAAGAAATTCCCCTTTGCCACAGCTAATGCTAATACTACAGCCAACTCTGCAGTAGACAACCCCAATACATGCCGATATTGTGGCATTTCTCATGGACGAGGAAAAGAACACTGCCCAGCCTATGGAAAATTATGCAAATCCTGTGGTACAGCTAATCACTTCGCAAGGGTCTGCATGAAAAGCAAGAGAAAGGAGGGTAAAGTGCACTCCATGGAAACAAACACAGATGAAGGGAACGACAGCACAGAGGATGTATATGCTAGCGAGTGCATAGGGGCAGTGAGGGCAAAAGGACAAAAGTGGTTTGTCACTCTGCTACTTAATAATAAACCACAGCAATGCCAGCTAGATTCAGGGGCCACATGCAACGTTATGAGCCTTAAAGACAAAAGGAGGCTTGCGCCCAGAGACAAACTCACACAGAGTAGCACCAAGCTGAAACTGTATTCAGGCCAGTTCATGACCTCTTTAGGCCTGTTTGTGACAGAGTGTGTTTTACGTGGCCAGAAATACACCCTTGAGTTTGAAATAGTTGAGGCTAGTCAACAGCCATTACTGTCAGGTTCTACATGCGAGCGCCTTGGACTTATTAACTTCACCATCCCAGCTGATCTTAACATTATTGACAAAGTCCAGGCTGGGCCCCTGAGCAAGGAGACACTCCTAAGCAAGTACCATGATGTCTTCAACGCACCGGTCGAGTCAGTTCCTGGGGAAGTCCACTTTGAGTTGGACGCAGAAATCCAGCCTGTCCAGTGTGCACCCCGCAATGTACCAGTGGCCATGAAAGCAGCTACGAAGGCTCAGCTTGACAAATACGAAGCAGATGGCCACATCATATCCGTCACCGAGCCTACGGACTGGATAAGTAATATGGTTATCGTCAAGAAACCAGACAAGCTACGGATATGCATTGATCCTAAACACCTCAACCGGGCTCTGCGACGTTCACATTACATTATGCCCACGTTGGAGGATGTTCTTTACAAGCTCCCAAAGGCCAGAGTCTTCACGCTCGTGGATGCCAGAGATGCCTTTCTGCAGTGCAAGCTCGACGAGCCCAGCAGCTACATGACCACCTTTTGGACACCCTGGGGCAGGAAGAGGTGGTTGAAGCTTCCGTTTGGTGTCTCCGTGGCTCCAGAGGTGTATCAGCGGAAACAGCATGAGCTGTTGATGGGACTTAGTGGCGTGGAACCCATAGCAGATGACATTCTCGTAGTGGGCTGTGGGGACAGTGATGAGGAGGCAGAATGTGACCATGACGCCAAGCTGCTGGCCCTGATGGTCAGATGCAGACAGGTCAAGCTAAGGCTAAGCATAAAAAAGCTTCAGTTTAAAGTGCCAGAGGTCCGCTTTCATGGGCACATCTTGTCCTCCACCGGATTGAAGGCGGATCCTGAAAAAGTGAAGGCTGTCTTGGAAATGCCCCACCCATCTGACGTGAAGGGAGTGCAGCGCTTCGTCGGATTCGTCACCTACCTGGCCAAATTCCTACCGCGGCTCTCTGAAGTGTGTGAGCCACTGAGGAGGCTCATGGACAAGGACACCATCTGGCATTGGCTCCCAAAACATGACGCAGCGGTGAGGGAAATAAAACAACTGGTCACCCAGACACCTGTACTGCGATACTACAATGTGTCAAAACCTGTCACAATTCAGAGTGACTCAAGCCAGTATGGACTTGGCTGTTGCCTCATGCAGGAGGGCCAGCCTGTGGCATTCGCCTCTAGGGCACTCACCCCAACAGAGCAGAACTATGCCCAGATAGAGAAGGAGTGCCTCAGCATTGTGTTTGCATGCCAACGCTTCCACCACTACCTGTACGGGCGCGACAATATTACCGCAGAGACCGATCACAAGCCCCTTATTGCTATATTCAGCAAGCCTCTCCTGAATGCCCCAAAACGACTGCAGAGCATGCTACTGGCCCTACAAAACTACAACCTCAAGGTGGTGTATAAGCCAGGGCCAGAGATGTATGTGAGTGACACGCTCAGCAGGGCTACTGCATCAGGCACTCACACACGCTCCATGCATGAACAACACGCAGTGTGCAGCTTGCAAACAGAGCAAGTGGATGTTGAACACATCAACCAGGCTGACTACCTTAATGTTACGGACCAGCGCTTTATACAAATCAGACAGCACACAGACAGGGACGGGCAACTCCAGGCATTGAGGTCTGTGATTCTGATGGGCTGGCCCGACTGCAGGGAAGAAACTGCTTTAGCCGTCAGAGAATATTGGCCAATCAAAGAGGAGCTCAGTGTTCAAAACGGAGTGATATTCAAGAGTCAGAGAGTCGTTATTCCCCGGTCTCTGCGCCCTGAGATGTTGGCACGCGTGCACTCAAGTCACATAGGAGGTGAGGCCTGTTACAGACAAGCACGTGACACACTGTATTGGCCAGGAATGCAGAGTGAAATTAAAGACTATGTCAGTAAATGCACAATCTGCAATGAATATGCCATTGAGCAACAGAGAGAGACGATGATGTCCCACGAGCTACCGATGCGCCCCTGGCAGATAGTAAGTCTAGATCTCTTCCAGCACAGTGGCAAAGACTTTCTGCTGGTAGTCGATCATTACTCAGACTTTTGGGAGATCGACCTCCTCCCCGACCTCTCAGCAGAGACAACGATCAAACGCTGCAAGGCTCAGTTTGCCCGCTATGGACAGCCAGATAGGGTAATTTCAGACAATGGACCCCAATTCTCCGGAGTTGAGTTCCGAAAATTTGCTGCAGGATGGGAATTCGAGCACGTCACTTCATCACCACGACACCCAAAAGCTAATGGGAAGGCAGAGTCCGCAGTAAAAATCGCAAAGAACCTCTGCAAAAAGGCTCTGCGAGAGGGCAAAGATGCTTGGAAAGCAATCCTGCAGTGGCGCAATACCCCGACAGAAGGCATGGACAGCAGCCCGGCACAGCGCCTCATGGCACGGCGCTTAAAAGCAGCTCTGCCAGTAGCCAGCACTCTCCTGGAGCCATGTGTGGTGACAGACGTGCTGGTGAAGCTACGTCACAGAAGACAGGTCTCCAAGTTCATCTACGACAAATCAGCAAAAGACTTACCTGAGCTCAGGGTGGGTGAAACGGTGCGAATGAAGCCACTACCAGGGGACCGGACAGGCCTCTGGAGACTCGGATCCTGTGTACAGAAAGTGGCACCACGCTCCTACTTGGTCGAAGTGAATGGATCACTGTACCGTCGTAACAGGGTTGACCTTCGGATTGCTGAGACAGCACCTACTCAGAACCCTGATGGTCAAAGGGGTCGCATGACAAAAGACAGAACCCCAGCAAGTCACATGGGGCCTGAGGCACTGGGCGAAGAGCCAGGGGATCACAGGTCGGCCGCTCCCTCACCCATCAATTCTCCCCTTAGACATTCAGGTGACACGCCTGTGCGGGAACCCGCAGTCCTCGCAGACAAGCCCCCTGTCTTTTCACGATGCGGGCGTCTGTCCCAGCCACCAAAAAGACTTAATCTGTAGGTTTCCCATCAGGGATTGTTGACAGAGATAAAAGTGAAGAGAATATCAAAATGTGTTGTTGTTCTGGAAAAAAAAAAAAAAAAAAAATAAAAATACTAAACTGTTCATGTTGGAAATTGTTACTAGGTTTGTTTTGTTAGTGAATTGACACCTCCTGTCCTATTTTATTAAAGGGAAGATGTTATGGGTGTAAGATGGCACAGTGATGCCATCTGTTGGTAAATGTTCATTACTGCAACTCTTGTGTTTTACCGGGGTGCTTCAGATACCCGGATGTGTTGTGATGTACTGAACAAGACTGGTTACTCGCATCAATGCCTCTGTCTCGTCATTTAGCATTCAAACACATACCTGCCCCAGGTCTTTGGTGGTAATAAGGTGCTACTGGGCACCTGTGCACAGCCACTCAGGTAGGAAAATGTGACGTCTAAAATTGTATTATTTAGCATTCAACACTAGCCATGCCATAGAAAGACAGATGAAACAATGTTTGCATGTCGACTGAATGCACCTGATACATTTCAATTAGGCTATTCAACGTCAACATAACTTTTATCATATTTTATGAATGAGAAAGTATCCGATTAAGGTCAGCAATATTTGTTCAGCATAACGTTCAGCGAACGTTATAAAGGCAGGATGCGTGGAAGTCCTGCTGCGTATATATGTGGCACACTTGTGCAGTCATCAGTTCTTTCCTACAGAAAGAGTAAAATCTTTCTTTAGGAAACATCTGCCGACTGCACACTTTGGGTAGCCTGTCCTACTGTTGTATGATTGGCTGCCTGATAAAAAAAAAATCTAAGTGACGCTTGTCCCCTTGCCTGGTTATTACAACTCCTTGCTTCGGCCAAACGAAGCATTTGCCTTGCCGAGGTAGTTGAAGTGCGTTCTGTGTGATGTATACGTTGGATTTATCGAACGTATGCGTCAAACTGTATGCGTTGAAGGCGTGACAGAAATACTAGCAGAAGGTGAATGTTGAACTTTTGTTGCACACATATCCAGATGATACTGCGTACCATTTTGCGCGAAAACACTATCGGTATGCTCGAAGAGTAGAAGTTTATTTTTTCGAAATGAAGTATTTTGCGAACATACAGCTGCGGAATAATTCATTTTGTGTCGTCAGACAATACGTCCCCAGGGTTAAGCTTTATCCAATCACGGCGCAACAGTTTTTTTTCTCTCCCTTTGTGCACTTGTCACTTGCAGGGCTATACAATCTCACAAGTTTTTAGGCCTAGCCTTGCAATATAAAAAACGTTGCAAAAACAGCCGTGTGCACAGCCACTCAGGTAGGAAAATGTAATGTCTATAATTGTATTATGCGCGTGTGCGCATATACTATTTAGGGCTAGGTCCATATAATTTTAATAATTTCATAGGATCTATGGCTGTGATATTAAAACAATCTCGGTAGTTGTGTAATGACATGGCCTTGAACACAGCCACAAACTACATCTGGAGGGGTAGTGATTTAATTACTATTGGGTTCAACAGTCCTTATCTCGCTAATAGGGCAAAGGGCCTAGCCTGGCACTTTCAATTCGTTCCTTAGGACTTTCTCTAGGTTCCTTAGGACTTTCTCTATATAGAAGCAGATAGAGAAAGTCCTAAGGAACGAACGGAAAGTGCCATGCTTTAAACTCTAGTAGAGAGAGTGATCAAGTGCACAATTCAGGGAGAAGGGATCGAGATTCCTTACCAAAATTGTCTTCTCACTTATAGACACTAGAGGACAGCACCACATCACCATAAACCACTGTGTACTGTGGGAGAGACGTCTTACCCTTGTGGTTGAACTCACTTGGTTTAGTATTGCATTTTATGTATCTCACATTTCTAGTTGTTGCCTATGCAGGGCCATGCACAGACCATTCGGGGGGCAGGTATTCAAAATTGAAAAAAATCTCCAAATTCATAAAATACCAAATGCCTCTAGCAAAAATTAGATTTATATTTTTTTGTAACAACTCATCTCAAATTTTAAGAAGGCTAGTTACAGTGCCTCCTAAAGACATCATTGACATTGGGAAAAGAGGGGGGGCGATCAGCTAATTGTTGATGATTGATGTAATTCTGCTAGTTAGCTAGCTCAATTTCTTTTACTGATTGACCTCACTCTTTCTGCCTCTCTCTGCTGCGCCCATCAGCCAACCAGACCGAATATTGACGATGATGTAGGCTAAAACCAGCAAGCACTATGATGAAACTGTCTCTCATGAGGACTGCCACAGGAAAGGAAAACCCAGAGTTACCTCTGCTTCAGAGGATAAGTTCATTACCTGAGTTACCAGCCTCAGAAATTGCAGCCCAAATAAATGCTTCACAGAGTTCAAGTAACAAACACATCTCAACATCAACTGTTCAGAGGAGACTGTGTGAATCAAGCCTTCATGGTTGAAATGCTGAAAAGAAACCACTACTGAAGGACACCAATAATAAGAAGAGACTTGCTTGGGCCAAGAAACATGAGCAATGAACATTAGACTGGTGGAAATCTGTCCTTTGGTCTGATGAGTCCAAATTTGACATTTCTAGTTCCAACTACCATGTCTTTGTGAGACGCAGAGTAGGTGAACGGATGATCTCTGCATGTGTGGTTCCCACTGTGAAGCATGGAGGAGGTGTGATGGTGTGGGGGTGCTTTGCTGGTGACACTATCTGTGATTTATTTAGAATTCAAGGCACACTTAACTAGCATGGCTATGACATCATTCTGCAGCGATACGCCATCCTATCTTGTTTGCACTTAATGGGACTATCATTCGTTTTTCAACAGGACAATGACCCAACACACCTCCAGGCTGTGTAAGGGATATTTTACCACAAAGGAGAGGGATGGAGTGCTGCATCAGATGACCTGGCCTCCACAATCACCCAACCTCAACCCAATTGAGATGGTTTGGGATGAGTTGGTCCGCAGAGTGAAGAAAAAGCAGCCAACAAGTGCTCAGCATGTGTGGGAACTCCTTCAAGACTGTTGGAAAAGCATTCCAGGTGAAGCTGGTTGAGAGAATGCCAATTGTGTGCAAAACTGTCAAGGCAAAGGGTTATAGTTATATTTTGTTAGTTTTTAATCTCATCCTTCAGCTACCATCAACCCCTCCCATCTATCTCTGAACACCATCCAGTTTGAATTTTATTTTGTCATATTTTTAACTGTGCTGTTTTTCAAAAGTTCTGAACCTATACACGTTCTACGGACACGGTATATTTTACATTAGTTATCTTGTTATTAATCCCACCCTTCAGCGCCACTCAACCCCTCCCATCTATCTCTTAACACCATCCATTTTTACATTTCTATTTGCCATATTTCATTAAAGTTCTGAATCTTTCTATTCTCATAGTTTCTACAGATTGTAAATGAAAGAAACATTTTTGCTAAAATAATTACTATATTATTGATCAATTGACTATGACTTTTCAAATCACCCAGTAGTGCTATCTGCAGAGTTAGCTCCAGATAAATGTTGCAATTCTTCAACCATTCCTGGACCTGCGACCAAAAACAAGCTACATATGGACAGTACCAAAAACAATTATCTAATGATTATTCACACAAAATCTGCAGAGCTGGGATGGTTGTATCCCCCCATATATATATATATATATATAACATTATGTTGGTTGCAAGAATTTAGTATAATTGAACTATAAAAAAATCAAGTGTTAATCAAATGTTATGCTGCTGTGGCGGTACTGTTGAAATTTATGCCTTGATCACACCGACAGCATCATTGTGAAAAATGGTACGCCACATAATTTGGATATGTATGCAACAAATGTTCAACATTCACCTTCTACTATTTCTGTCAAGCCGTCTTCGATATATCCAAGGTATGCACCACACAACGCACTGCAACTGCCTCTGCAACGCAATGTTGCAAGGCAAACGCAGCATTCTAATGGAAGTGAATGTACTTCTGGTGTACCAAAACGCAATGACACTAACGATGTGATCGAGGAGTTAAACCAGAGAGCAAAATCTGTCTGAAGTCCACAAAACATATTGCATGTAACAAACAGTTAAATGACCTACAGCATGCTCAAGCAAGGTAATTTTTCCGACTCACCCTACTTGTATAGAAACGCCAATGCCATCTTCCTCTTTCATGTTGCCTAAATGGTCATTGATTTTGTCATACAGTACACACTTTTAGTTTTTGTTGTCCTATGCTACCTGGTTAAAATTCTTGCTTGCTAGCCTAACTTCCTTTTATGGGCAACGATATGCCAGGCCAGCTAGTTAACATTAGCATACTACATCAAGCTACTTCCATCCTCTCAGGGCAAGGGCACAATGTATGGATTTATGGTTGGATCAGAATCGCAGTTATAATCATTGGCCAGTATGGAGAATTAAGGAAAACTACAAGTCCAAATCCCTATCTCCATCCATGACTAATTTAGGAAAGCCACCAGAGGACAACAACACAAGGAGATGCAATAATCTGTTTGGGCGGTATGCAAACTAGAGTGGGTCTAGGGTTTCTGGGATAGTGGTGTTGATGTGAGCCATTACCAACCTTACAAAGAACTTCATGGCTACGACCGTGAGTGCTACGGGTCTGTAATCATTTAGGCAGGTTTCCTTTGTGTTCTTGGGCACAGGGACTATGGTGGTCTGCTTGAAACATGTTGGTATTACAGACTCAATCAGGGACATGTTGAAAATGTCAGTGAAGACACCTGCCAGTTGGTCAGCACATGTCCGGAGCACACGTCCTGGTAATCCTTCTGGCCCCACAGCCTTGTGTATATTGACCTGTTTAAAGGTCTTACTCACGTTGGCTACGAAGAGCATGATCACACAGTCATCCGGAACAGCTGATGCTTTCATGCATGTTGTGTTGCTTGCCTCGAAGCGAGCATAGAATTGTTTTAGCTCGTCTGGTAGGCTCGTGTCACTGGGCAGCTCGCCGCTGTGCTTCCCTTTAGTTTGCAATAGTTTGCAAGCACTGCCACATAAGACGAGCGTCGGAGCCGGTGTAGTATGATTCAATCTTAGCCCTGTATTGACGCTTTGCCTGTTTGATGGTTCGTCGCAGGGCATAGCAGGATTTCTTGTAAGCTTCCGGGTTAGAGTTCCGCACCTTGAAAACAGCAGCTCTACCCTTTTAGCTCAGTGCGAATGTTGCCTGTAATCCATGGCTTCTGGTTGTGGTATGTACGTACAGTCACTGTGGGGACGACGTCCTCGATGCACTTATTGATAAAGCCAGTGACTGATGTGGTGTACTCCTCAATGCCATCGGAAGAATCCCGGAACATGTTCGAGTCTGTGATAGCAAAACAGTTCAGTAGTTTATCATCTGCTTCATCTGACCACTTTTTTCTAGAACGAGTCACTGGTGCTTCCTGCTTTAATTTTTGCTTGTAAGCAGGAATCAGGAGGATAGAATTGTGGTCGGATTTACCAAATGGAGGGAGAGCTTTGTATGCGTCTCTGTGTAGAGTACAGGTGATCTAGAATTTGTTTCCCTCTGGTTGCACATGTAACATGTTGATAGAAATTTGGTAGAACTGATTTAAGTTTCCCTGCATTAATGTCTCCGGCCACTAGGAGCGCTGCCTCTGGGTGAGTGGTTTCCTGTTTGGTTATTTCCTTATACAGCTGACTGAGTACGGTCTTAGTGCCAGCATCTGTCTGTGACGGTAAATAAACAGACACGAAAAGTATAGCTGAATACTCTCTAGGCAAGTAGTGTGGCCTGCAATTTATTACAATATACTCTACTTCAGGCAAGCAAAATCTAGAGACTTCCTTAGATTTCGTGCACCAGCTGTTGTTTACAAATATGCACAGACCGCCCCCCCCCCCCTCGTCTTACCGGAGTGTGCTGTTCTATCTTGCCGGTGCAATGTCTATCTTGCCGACGTATGTCCCGCTAGCTGAATATCCATGTCGTCATTCAGCCATGATTCCGTGAACCATAGGATATTACAGTTTTTGATGTCCCATTGGTAGGATATTCGTGATCGTACCTCGTCTAATTTATTGTCCATTGATTGCACATTGGCGAGTAGTATTCGACGGTAACAGCAGCTTTCCCACTCGCCTTCTCCGGGTTTCGCTCGGATGTGTTTTCTGGTGAGATACATTCAGCACCTTGTGAATTGAAGGACATTTACGAAACACAGAGAGACAAAATATATTTTATTTTTTTGAGTTTTTGGGGGGGAAGCCTGGCTTTCCTTGGAAACTATAAATACACACCACTGTGAATGTTTGGAAACCGAGTGCAATCTCTGTACAGGGCAGGCTGGAGAAATGTGTAGAATTGCAGGAAATGAACTTTAAAACAAAAAATTCTCTACACCGTCAAGAGGGGAGCCAACCAAACAATTCTTATGTTGGGGCCCCCAAAAGGCTAGAGTTGGCCCTTCTTGTTAGTGACAGCAGCATTGACACTTTGATCTTAAGACTTAACCTGTTAAGGTGCGTGAATGAGGACCCAAAAGCGAACTAACGTAAACAGGGCTTCTTTAATGACAAAACATACGTAGGCTCAGATGGACCGGCAGATTCCGACAGGACAGGACAAGGTTGCAGCAAACATGACGATAGTCTGCTTCAGGCATGAATAACACAAACAAGAATCCGACAAAGACAGGAGCAGAAACAGAGAGAGATATAGAGACCTAATCAGAGGGAAAAAGGGAACAGGTGGGAAAAGGGGTGAACGAGGTAGTTAGAGAAGACAAGGAACAGCTGGGGGAAAGAGGGGAAGAAAAGGTAACCTAATACGACCAGCAGAGGGAGACAGGGTGAAGAGAAAGAACAGGAACAGGACACAACATGACAATACATGACAGTACCCCCCCACTCACCGAGCGCCTCCTGGCGCACTCGAGGAGGAAACCTGGCGGCAACGGAGGAAATCATCGATCAGCGCACGGTCCAGCACGTCCCGAGAGGGAACCCAACTCCTCTCCTCAGGACCGTACCCCTCCCAATCTACTAGGTACTGATGACCACGGCCCCGAGGACGCATGTCCAAAATCCTACGGACCCTGTAGATGGGTGCGCCCTCGACAAGGATGGGGGGGGGGGGGAAGACGAGCGGGGGCGCGAAGAACGGGCTTGACACAGGAGACATGGAAGACCGGGTGGACGCGACGAAGATAACGCGGAAGAAGAAGTCGAACTGCGACAGGATTAATGATCTGAGCAATACGGAACGGACCAATGAACCGCGGGGTCAACTTGCGAGAAGCGGTCTTAAGGGGAAGGTTCTGAGTGGAGAGCCAAACTCTCTGACCGCGACAATATCTAGGACTCTTAGTTCTACGCTTATTAGCAGCCCTCACAGTCTGCGCCCTATAACGGCAAAGTGCAGACCTGACCCTCTTCCAGGTGCGCTCGCAACGTTGGACAAAAGCCTGAGCGGAGGGGACGCTGGACTCGGCGAACTGAGATGAGAACAGCGGAGGCTGGTACCCGAGGCTACTCTGAAAAGGAGATAGCCCGGTCGCAGACGAAGGAAGCGAGTTGTGGGCGTATTCTGCCCAGGGGAGCTGTTCTGACCAAGACGCAGGGTTGCGAAAAGAAAGACTGCGTAAGATGCGACCAATAGTCTGATTGGCCCGTTCTGCTTGACCGTTAGACTGGGGGTGAAAGCCGGAAGAGAGACTGACGGAAGCCCCAATCAAACGGCAAAACTCCCTCCAAAATTGAGACGTGAATTGCGGACCTCTGTCCGAAACGACGTCTGACGGAAGGCCATGAATTCTGAAAACATTCTCGATGATGATTTGTGCCGTCTCTTTAGCAGAAGGAAGCTTAGCAAGGGGAATAAAATGAGCCGCTTTAGAGAACCTGTCGACAACCGTAAGAATAACAGTCTTCCCCGCTGACGAAGGCAGTCCGGTGACAAAATCTAAGGCGATGTGAGACCACGGTCGAGAGGGAATGGGAAGCGGCCTGAGACGGCCGGCAGGAGGGGAGTTACCGGACTTAGTCTGCGCGCAGACCGAACAAGCAGCCACGAAGCGACACGTGTCATGCTCCCGGGTGGGCCACCAAAAACGCTGGCGAATGGAAGCAAGCGTACCCCGAACGCCAGGGTGGCCGGCTAACTTGGCAGAGTGAGCCCACTGAAGAACGGCCAGACGAGTAGGAACGGGAACGAAAAGAAGGTTCCTAGGACAAGCGCGCGGCGACGGAGTTTGAGTGCGTGCTTGCTTTACCTGCCTCTCAATTCCCCAGACAGTCAACCCGACAACACGCCCCTCAGGGAGAATCCCCTCGGGGTCAGTGGAGGCTACTGAAGAACTGAAGAGACGAGATAAAGCATCAGGCTTGGTGTTCTTAGAGCCCGGACGATAAGAAATCACGAACTCGAAACGAGCGAAAAACAGCGCCCAGCGCGCCTGACGCGCATTAAGTCGTTTGGCAGAACGGATGTACTCAAGGTTCCTATGGTCAGTCCAAACGACAAAAGGAACGGTCGCCCCCTCCAACCACTGTCGCCATTCGCCTAGGGCTAAGCGGATGGCGAGCAGTTTGCGGTTTCCCACATCATAGTTACGTTCCGACGGCGACAGGCGATGAGAAAAATACGCGCAAGGGTGGACCTTGTCGTCAGAGAGGGAGCGCTGAGAAAGAATGGCTCCCACGCCCACCTCTGACGCGTCAACCTCGACAACGAACTGTCTAGTGACGTCAGGTGTAACAAGGATAGGTGCGGATGTAAAACGATTCTTGAGGAGATCAAAAGCTCCCTGGGCGGAAACGGACCACTTAAAGCACGTCTTGACAGAAGTAAGGGCTGTGAGAGGGGCTGCCACCTGACCGAAATTACGGATGAAACGACGATAGAAGTTCGCGAAGCCGAGAAAGCGCTGCAGCTCGACGCGTGACCTAGAGACGGGCCAATCAATGACAGCTTGGACCTTAGCGGGATCCATCTTAATGCCTTCAGCGGAAATAACAGAACCGAGAAATGTGACGGAGGAGGCATGAAAAGAGCACTTCTCAGCCTTCACAAAAAGACAATTCTCTAAAAGGCGCTGGAGGACACGCGAACGTGCTGAACATGAATCTGGAGTGACGGTGAAAAAATCAGGATATCGTCAAGGTAAACGAAAACAAAGATGTTCAGCATGTCTCTCAGGACATCATTGACTAATGCCTGAAAGACAGCTGGAGCGTTAGCGAGGCCAAAAGGAAGAACCCGGTATTCAAAGTGCCCTAACGGAGTGTTAAACGCCGTCTTCCACTCGTCCCCCTCCCTGATGCGCACGAGATGGTAAGCGTTACGAAGGTCCAACTTAGTGAAAAACCTGGCTCCCTGCAGGATCTCGAAGGCTGAAGACATAAGAGGAAGCGGATAACGATTCTTCACTGTTATGTCATTCAGCCCTCGATAATCTATGCAGGGGCGCAGGGACCCGTCCTTCTTCTTAACAAAAAAAAACCCCGCTCCGGCGGGAGAGGAGGAGGGGACTATGGTACCGGCGGCAAGAGCTACAGACAAATAATCTTCGAGAGCCTTACGTTCGGGAGCCGACAGAGAGTATAGTCTACCCCGGGGGGGAGTGGTTCCCGGAAGGAGATCAATACTACAATCATACGACCGGTGTGGAGGAAGAGAGGTGGCCCTGGACCGACTGAACACCGTGCGCAGATCGTGATATTCCTCCGGCACCCCTGTCAAATCACCAGGCTCCTCCTGTGAAGAAGAGACAGAGGAAACAGGAGGGATAGCAGACATTAAACATTTCACATGACAAGAGACGTTCCAGGAGAGGATAGAATTACTAGACCAATTAATGGAAGGATTATGACAAACTAGCCAGGGATGGCCCAAAACAACAGGTGTAAAAGGTGAACGAAAAATTAAAAAAGAAATGGTTTCGCTATGATTACCAGAAACAGTGAGGGTTAAAGGTAGCGTCTCACGCTGAATCCTGGGGAGAGGACTACCATCCAGGGCGAACAAGGCCGTGGACTCCCTTAACTGTCTGAGAGGAATGTCATGTTCCCGAGCCCAGGTCTCGTCCATAAAACAGCCCTCCGCCCCAGAGTCTATTAAGGCACTGCAGGAAGCTGACGAACCGGTCCAGCGTAGATGGACCGACAAGGTAGTGCAGGATCTTGAAGGAGAGACAGGAGTAGTAGCGCTCACCAGTAGCCCTCCGCTTACTGATGAGCTCTGGCTTTTACTGGACATGAAGTGACAAAATGACCAGCAGAACCGCAATAGAGACAGAGGCGGTTGGTGATTCTCCGTTCCCTCTCCTTAGTCGAGATGCGGATACCTCCCAGCTGCATAGGCTCAGCACCCGAGCCGGCAGAGGAAGATGGTAGTGATGCGGAGAGGGGGGCAACGGAGAACGCGAGCTCCTTTCCACGAGCTCGGTGACGAAGATCAACCCGTCGCTCAATGCGAATAGCGAGTTCAATCAAGGAATCCACGCTGGAAGGAACCTCCCGGGAGAGAATCTCATCCTTTACCTCTGCGCGGAGACCCTCCAGAAAACGAGCGAGCAAAGCCGGCTCGTTCCAGCCACTGGAGGCAGCAAGAGTGCGAAACTCAATAGAGTAGTCTGTTATGGATCGATTACCTTGACATAGGGAAGACAGGACCCTGGAAGCCTCCTCCCCAAAAACAGATCGATCAAAAACCCGTATCATCTCCTCCTTAAAGTCCTGATACTGGTTAGTACACTCAGCCCTTGCCTCCCAGATTGCCGTGCCCCACTCACGAGCCCGTCCAGTAAGGAGAGATATGACGTAGGCGACACGAGCAGTGCTCCTGGAGTAAGTGTTGGGCTGGAGAGAAAACACAATATCACACTGGGTGAGGAACGAGCGGCATTCAGTGGGCTCCCCAGAGTAACACGGCGGGTTATTGATTCTGGGCTCCGGAGATTCGAAAGCCCTGGAAGTGGCCGGTGGATCGAGGCGGAGATGGTGAACCTGTTCTGTGAGGTTGGAGACTTGGGTGGCCAGGGTCTCAACGGCATGTCGAGCAGCAGACAATTCCTGCTCGTGTCTGCCTAGCATCGCTCCCTGGATCTCGACGGCTGAGTGGAGAGGATCCGAAGTCGCTGGGTCCATTCTTGGTCGGATTCTTCTGTTAAGGTGCGTGAATGAGGACCCAAAAGCGAACTAACGTAAACAGGGCTTCTTTAATGACAAAACATACGTAGGCTCAGATGGACCGGCAGATTCCGACAGGACAGGACAAGGTTGCAGCAAACATGACGATAGTCTGCTTCAGGCATGAATAACACAAACAAGAATCCGACAAAGACAGGAGCAGAAACAGAGAGAGATATAGAGACCTAATCAGAGGGAAAAAGGGAACAGGTGGGAAAAGGGGTGAACGAGGTAGTTAGAGAAGACAAGGAACAGCTGGGGGAAAGAGGGGAAGAAAAGGTAACCTAATACGACCAGCAGAGGGAGACAGGGTGAAGAGAAAGAACAGGAACAGGACACAACATGACAATACATGACATAACCAAGTCGCCTGGTTACAATGTAGACTGTTTGTTTGCTTTAGGGGAGAGGACCATAGACTGATATGACAATTATTAAACTCTTGGTTTTACCGCTGTTAAACCCTATGACAGTGATTCATCATGTGAGAGTAGTAACGGAGAAAGTGTGTTCTTATTGTCTAACTCTATAAACCAGAGCTTCTGGCCCACACAGTACAGCACACAGAAACAACCTTGTAAAAGTCTGTTATGTGGATGGTGTTTGGATGCTGTGCTCTGGCTACCAAACTACAACAGTGTTGGATGCTCAACAGACAGTGTTGCTTTCCTCAGATGATGAAGTAGAGTGTTAAAGAAGTTCCTACAGTATAAGATGAAGGGATACTGTGACCAGACAGAACTATAGCAGCACCATGGTTGGACCACCATCCACTAAAAGCCTACATAGCAGTGCAACTTTGTTTTTGTAGTAAAGAAAGTAACTGAAAAATAAGTGAATGATGTGTGTATGGGTAGCATTACCTCACTGGTATACCGAACACTTTCCCAGCCTCCGAAAGGTGGGGTTGCCCACGAGCCCTGGAGGGCCCATGCGCCTGTCATCAATGTCTCTTTTTTTGACAGTAACCCTCCAAAAAGTAATAGTACATTTCCATATGTACTAGGAATCTAAGTGTTTGTTTATTTCTTGGGCTTCAGAAATTTGACTGAAAAAGTGACTGAAAAAGGCCTTAATTTGTATTTTTTTCTACTGATTGAATGTTTTATTTTATATTATCTACCCTTTTTTTCTCCACAGTTTCGTGATATCCAATTGTCTCATCGCTGCAACTCCCATACGGACTCGGGAGAGACGATCTCCATGAGGAGATCCTCAGGAATTTACGATGTCTCTCTGACCACAGCAACCTAGTTGAAGGAGGAAAGGGGGAGGCAGGGAGAGGGGGATGGGGCTTGCTATACCCAAAGAGGCCAACGTCATGACAAATGTAACAGGAATATTTAGACTTATGAATGCCAGCCGTTAGATAAAATACGGAACGGTTCCGTATTTCACTGAAAGAATAAACTTTTTGTTTTTGAGATGATAGTTTACGGATTCGACCATATTAATGACCTAAGGCTCGTATTTCTGTGTTATGTTATAATTAAGTCTATGATTTGATAGAGCAGTGTGACTGAGCGATGGTAGGCACCAGCAGGCTCGTAAGCATTCATTCAAACAGCACTTTCCTGCGTTTGCCAGCAGCTCTTCGCAATGCTTCAAGCATTGCGCTGTTTATGACTTTATGACTTTATGACTATCAACTCCCGAGATTAGGCTGGTGTAACCGATGTCAAATGGCTAGCTAGTTAGCGGGGTGCGCGCTAATGGTGTTTCAAACGTCACTCACTCTGAGACATGGAGTGGTAGTTCCCCTTGCACTGCATGGGTAACGCTGCTTCGAGGTTGGCTGTTGTCAATGTGTTCCTGGTTCGAGCCCAGGTAGGAGCAAGGAGAGGGACGGAAGCTATACTGTTACACTGGCAATACTAAAGTGCCTATAAGAACATCCAATAGTCAAAGGTATATCAAATACAAATCGTATAGAGAGAAATAGTCCTATAATTCCTATAATAACTACAACCTAAAACTTCTTACCTGGGAATATTGAAGATTCATGTTAAAAGGAACCACCAGCTTTCATGTGCTCTCATGTTCTGAGCAAGGAACTTAAACGTTAGCTTTCTTACATGGCACATATTGCACTTTTACTTTCTTCTCCAACACTTAGTTTTTGCATTATTTAAACCAACTTGAACATGTTTCATTTTTTATTTGAGCCTAAATTGATTTTATTGATGTATTACATTAAATTAAAATAAGTGTTCATTCAGTATTGTTGTAATTGTCATTATTACAAATGAAATAAAAAATCAGCCAATTTTTAATCGGTATAGGCTTTTTTGATCCTCCAATAATCGGTATCGGCGTTGAAAAATCATAATCGGTTGACCACTAGAAGGGGTCAGATGTATACAGAATGGTGTCGTCTGCATAGAGGTGGATCAGAGAATCACCAGCAGCAAGAGCGACATCATTGATATATACAGAGAAAAGAGTCGGCCCGAGAATTGAACCCTGTGGCACCCCCATAGACTGCCATAGGTCCGGACAACAGACCATCCGATTTGACACACTGAACTCTATCTGAGAAGTAGTTGGTGAACCAGGAGAGGCAGTCATTTGAGAAACCAAGGCTATTGAGTCTGCCGATAAGAATGCAGCGATTGACAGAGTCAAAAGCCTTGGCCAGGTCTATGAAGGACGGCTGCACAGTACTGTCTTTTATCGATGGCAGTTATGATGTTGTTTAGGACCTTGAGAGTGGATGAGGTGCACCCATGACCAGCTCGGAAACCAGATTGCACAGTGGAGAAGGTACGGTGGGATTCAAAATGGTCGGTGATCTGTTTGTTAACTTGGCTTTTGAAGATTTTATAAAGGCAGGGCAGGATGGATATAGGTCTATAACAGTTTGGGTCTAGAGTATCTCCCCCTTTGAAGAGGGGAATGACCGCGGCAGCTTTCTAATCTTTAGGGATCTCAGATAATACGAAAGAGGTTAAATAGGCTAGTAATAGGGGTTTCAACAATTTTGCCGGATGATTTTAGAAAGAGAAGGTCCAGATTGTCTAGCCCAGGTGATTTGTAGGGATCCAGATTTTGCAGCTCTTTCAGAACATCAGCTGTCTGGATTTGGTTGAAGGAGAATCGGTGGTGGGGCTTGGGCATGTTGCTGCAAGGAGTGCTGAGATTTTGAAGGGGTAGCCAGGTGGAAAGCATGGCCAGCCATAGAAAAATGCTTTTTGAAATGATCGATTATCGTAGATTTATCGGTGGTGAGGCTTTCCTGTCCTCAGTGCAGTGGGCAGCTGGGAAACTGGAAAATATACTAACTGACTGAGTATATTGGTTCCTGACTTCCCTGAAAAGTTGCATATCGCGGGGGCTATTCGATGCTAATGCTGAACGACACAGGATGTTTTTGTGCTGATCAAGGACAGTCAAGCCTGGGGTGAATAAAGGCTATATCTGCTATTAGCTCTACATGTTTTGAATGGGGCATGCTTATTTAAGATGGTGAGGAAAGCACTTTTAAAGTGCAACCAGGCATCCTCTACTGACGGGATGAGGTCAATATCCTTCCAGGATACCCGGGCCAGGTCTATTAGAAAGGCCTGCTCGCTGAAGTGTTTTAGGGAGCATTTGACAGTGATGAGGGGTGGTCGTTTGACCGCGGACCCATGCAATGAGGTAGTGATTGCTGAGATCCTGGTTGAAGACAGCAGGGGCGTATTTAGTGGGTAAGTTAGTCAGGATGGTATCTAAGGCCGGGGTAGGGGTAGCCAGGTGGAAAGCATGGCCAGCCGTAGAAAAATGGTTACGCCCATGGTTACGGATTTAGGGTTGTACCTGGGAGGTTCCTTGATAATTTGTGTGAGATTGAGGGCATCTAGTTTAGATTGTAGGACGGCCGGGGTGTTAAACATTTCCCAGTTTAGGTCACCTAACAGTACGAACTCTGAAGATGGATGGGGGGGAAATCAATTCACATATGGTGTCTAGGGCACAGCTGGGGGCTGAAGGGGGTCTATAACAAGCGACAATGGTGAGAGACTTGTTTCTGGAAAGGTGGATTTTTAAAAGTAGAAGCTCGAATTGTTTGGGCACAGACCTGGATAGTAAGACACAACTTTGCAGGCTATCTCTGCAGTAGATTGCAACTCCGCCCCCCTTGGCAGTTCTATCTTGTCAGAAAATGTGGGGATGGAAATTTCAGGATTTTTGGTGGCCTTCCTAAGCCAGGATTCAGACATGGCTAGGACATCCGGGTTGGCAGAGTGTGCTAAAGCAGTGAATAAATCAAACTTAGGGAGGAGGCTTCTGATGTTAACATGCATGAAACCAAGTCTTTTATGGGTATTGAAGTCAACATGAGAGCGCCTGGGGAATGGGATTGGTGCTGGGGGCTGCAGGGCCTGGGTTAACCTCTACATCACCAGAGGAACAGAGGAGGAGTAGGATAAGGGTACGGCTAAAGGCTATAAGAATTTGTCGAACAAAGAGTAAAAGGAGCAGATTTCTGGGCGTGGGAGAATAAATTCAAGGCATAATGTGCAGACAAGGGTATGTTAGGATGTGAGTACAGTGGATGTAAACCTAGGCATTGCGTGACGATGAAAGCGGTTTTGTCTCTAGAGGCACCAGTTAAGCCAGGTGAGGTCACCGCATGTGTGGGGGGTGGAACAAAGGGGCTAACTAGGGCATATTGGGCTGGGCTGTGGGCTCTACAGTGAAATAAGACAATCACTAACCAAAACAGCCATGACAAGGCATATAGACATTAGGGAGAAGCATGTGTAGCCGGGTGATCATAGGGTCCAATGAGTAGCAATAGATTATTCAGGGAGACGATTTCAGTAGTTTCTACTATGCTAGGCGAGCCAGCGGGCCGGGGCTAGCAGATGGGCCTCTGGTGACGTCGCAACGGAAGAGACTGATTGAAAACCCCTCGGAAGATTACGTCAGCAGACCAGTCATGATGAATCGGCATGGCTCCGTGTCGGCAGTAAGTAGGCCAGGCCAATTGGCAGAAGAGGTATTGTAGCCCAAGAATTGGCTGGTGGACCTCTTCGGCTAGCCGGGAGATGGGCCTAGCTCAAGGCTAGCTCAAGGCTAACTGGTGCTTGCTTCGGGACAGTGATGTTAGCCAGGAGTATCCACACGGATTGCATCTAGCTAGCTGCGATGAGCCGGTGTAAAAGTTCAGAGCTTGCAGTAGGAATCCGGAGATGTGGTAGAGAAAAAGCAGTCCGATATGCTCTGGGTTGATATCGCTCTGTGCAGACTGGCAGGTATTGACCGAGCTAAGGCTTGCTGTTGTCCGAGTTAACGGTGAAGACCGCTAGCAGTGGCTAACTGACTAGTAGCTAGTTAGCTGGCTAGCTTCTGATGGGGGTTCCGATTCTAAAGTATTAAAATAGCAGATCCTTATCACATTGGGTGAGGCTGGTTGCAGGAGAGTATATTTAGTACGTAGATGGAAAGTAGATTTAATATATACGAAAAAACTATATTTACTTGAGACAAGACAACACACACTTCCGACTGCTACGCCATCTTGGATTAATAATGTGCGCCGCGCCCCATGGGTCTGCTGGTCGCAGCCGGCTGCGACAGAACCTGGATTCGAACCCAGAATCTCTAGTGGCACAGCTAGTGCTGCGATGCAGTGTCTTTTTTAGACCACTGTACCACTCGGGAGGCCCTACTGATGTTTAAAGGGATATCGGTGAACAAATGCCTTGGTCAAGGCTATGATGGCGCCCGTGCAGTGAGTGGAGTTTACTCAGGTGTTCAAAAGCCCATATCAGACCGATACCCTAATGCTTCTTAGGTAGGTCTTTATGAGTTCAAGGTTTTAGTTTAGAAAACGATCTCTCCGCAGAAGTGACAGTTACAGGGATGGTAAAAACAGCTTGTTGTAGCAACATCAGGGAAACCTGGCAGAAGGGTGCTTCAAATACAAATTCCGCAACGTCTTTAATTGAGCCTCATTCTTAATGGACGGCCTCAACACGTTACGAAAAGAGATGAACTGTATAGGAAGCTCTGGGGACAGGTAGTCTGGATACTGGACAGCCAATAAATTGGCAGATTCAAACAGATCTTTAGCGGATAACAGTTATTGAAAAAAGGGATTTCGTTCATACTGGTGAACCGGCGTTTGAGTTCTGTGGTTGCAATATCAACAGTCCCTTATCTCTGGTATACACTATGTGTACAAAATATTATGAACACCTGCTCTTTCCATGACAGACTGACCAGGTGAAAGCTATGATCCCTTATTGATGTCACTTGTTAAATCCACTTCAATCAGTGTAGATGAAGGGGAGGAGTCCGGTTAACAAAATTATTTCTAAGCCTTGAGACAATTGAGACATGGATTGTGTATTTGTACCATTCAGAGGGGGAATGGGCAAGACAAAATATTTAAGTACCTTTTGAACGGGGTATAGAGTAGGTGCCAGGTGCACCTGTTTGTGTCAAAAACACTGCAGGGTTTTTCATCCTGATTAGCTTTCTGTGTGTATCAAGAATGGTCCACCACCCAAAGGACATCCAGCCAACTTGACACAACTGTCAGAAGCATTGGGGTTAACATGGGCCAGCATCTCTGTGGAATGCATTCGACACCTTGTAGAGTCCATGCCCTGACGAATTGAGGCTGTTCTGAGGGCAAAAAAGGGTGGATGCAACTCAATATTAGGAATGTGTTCTTAATGTTTGTACACTCAGTGTATATTGGCATGCATCAAATCAAATTGTATTTGTCACATGTTGAATACAACAGGTGTAGACTTCACAGTGAAATGCTTACATTACAAGCCATTGACCAACAATGTAGATTAAGAAAAATAAGTGTTAAGAATGTATTTACTAAAATAAACTGATGTAAAAAATTAATTAAATAAAATACTTAAAAAATATATAATTAAAGAGCAACAATAAAATAAGTAACGAGGCTATATACAGGGGGTACCAGTTCAGAGTCAATTTGCAGGGGCACAAGGTAATTGTGCCTCTGCAAATTAGTCAAGGTAATTGAGGTAATATAAGGTGATAATAAACAGAGTAGCAGCAGCATAAAAATGGTGGGGGGGGGGTCAATGCAAATAGTCTGGGTAGCCTTTTGGACCTAGACTGTGCTCCGGTACCACTTGCCGTGTGGTAGCAGAGGGAACAGTATATGACTAGGGTGGCTGGAAGGCTTTTTAGGGCCAAGCAGTTGCGATGGTGCAGCTGTAGAACTTTTTGAGGACCCATGCCACATTTTTTCAATCTCCCGAGGGGGAATAGGCGTTGACGTGCCCTCTTCATGACGGTCTTAGTGTGTTTGGATCATGATAGTTCATTGGTGACGTGGACAAGCTCTCAACCTGCTCCACTACAGCCCCATCGATGAGAATGGGTGCGTGCTTGGACCTACTTTTTTTTTCCTGTAATCCACGATCATCTCCTTTTGTTTTGATCGTGTTGAGGGAGAGGTTGTTTTCCTGGCACCACACTGTCAGATCTCATCATTGTCTGTGATCAGGTCTACCACTGTTGTCGTCTGCAAACTTGATGATGGTGTTGGAGTCGTGCTTGGCCATGCAGTCATAGGTGAACAGGGAGTACAGGAGGGGACTGAGCACTCGCCCCTGAGGGGCCCCTGTGTTGAGGATCAGCATGGCAGATGGGTTGTTACCTGTTTAGTCCCATGGTCCTTAGCTTAGTGATGAGCTTTGAGGACACTATCGTGTAGAAGGCTGAGCTGTAGTCAATGAATAGCATTTTCACGTAGGTGTTCCTTTTGTCCAGGTGGGAAAGGCAGTGTGGAGTGCAATCGAGATTGCGTCATCTGTGGATCTGTTGGGGCGCTATGCAAATTGGAGTGGGTCTAGGGTTTATGGGATAATGGTGTTGTGAGCCTTGACCAGCCTTTCAAAGCACTTCATGGCTACAGACTTGAGTGCTGAGGGTGGTAGTCATTTTGGCAGGTTACCTTGGTGTTCTTGGGCACAGGGACTATGGTGGTCTGCTTGAAACATGTTGGTATTACAGACTCCGTAAGAGACGGGTTGAAAATGTCAGTGAAGGCACTTGCCAGTTGGTCAGCGCATGCTCGTAGTACACGTCCTGGTAATCTGTCTGCGGCCTTGTGAATGTTGACCTGTTTAAAGCTCTTCCTCACATCGGCTACGGAGTGCATGCATGCATCATTCAAGACTAAGTTTTTAAATTGTGTACAGTTTATTAGGTACACCCATCTAGTACTGCGTCAGCCCCCCCCCCCCCCCCCCCCCTCCCTCCCCCCACTCGTTTTGCCCATCCTAATGTTCAATCGAACAGTAACTGGATGCCTGTTTGCTTGCTTTATATAGCAAGCCATGGCCACGTGACTGTCTGTAGGAGCGAACCATTTCTGTGAGCCTAATGCCCAATAAACAGGCCACTGAGTGTAATACACAATGTCACTGGAAAGACTGTCTGGGTTGGCAATACTCGGAAAACAGAAAACAGTCGGTCCAGCAACCTGGACATTCAGGCCATGTTGAAAACATTTACACACAAAAAATGAGGAGTCTCTCAAATTGGATTTAATTTAATTAAATTTACCTTAAATATTGCAGGCCATTTGTGTAGGCTGTAAGTTCAACAATAAATAGTGGCTGAATTTATCCTCAAGCCGACTACTCTTTTCCTCATTGTTAGGCTATTTGATGTGTAATTTTCATAAAGTTTGTAAATAGCAGCTAAATACGGTAAACTAGTGTTTTGAGGGTGGACTGACTGTTATTTGCCATTAATAGACTGGTTTTACTCACAACAACTTTCTATCCGAACTGGGAGAGAGTGAGAGGACGGCTCATGTCAGGCAGGTTCAGGTAGCCTATAAAAATCTATTGGTAGCTGATTAGTATGCTGTTGCATCGAACATTTATTTTTACAATCTGAAATGTTTGAATTTCCAACTTGATTTACTGAAAAAGTAATTTACATTATTGCCGCCAGCCAACAGTCTAAAAATGGCAGCATTGCGACGCAGTGTATAGCTTTGTGAACTGTTAGACTTAACATGAGGAAATGACGACCAAATAGGCCTACCAATAAACATTTATCCATTGCCCTGGCACCACAGAAAGCCTATCATAGGCATGCAGCCACATAAATGTCAACATTTCAGCATCTTTGACAGCGGTTGGTAGTCTATACTTTGAGTGACTGTCGGAGTCCAGTGCATTACCTGTATACTTTGTTACCTTTTGAGACTTCAAAGGTAACGAAATATCCTGGCAACGCTAACATATGTCATGCAAACTCATTTTTAGTTGGGTTCAAAGGCAAGCCAAAATGTTTTTTTTTTGTATTATGTTATTCGTGGCTCACCTGAAAAGAACCCTGGTTCTCTCTCTCATTCTGTCTCCATTCACTTTCTCTATCCTACTCTAGGTCAGAGGAGAAGGTGACTGTCTATTTCATCAACCGCGATGGGCGGAAGATCACCACTTCGAGTGCCAAGGGCGACAGTCTTCTAGACCTGGTGGTCGAACAAAACCTAGATATTGAAGGTTTTGGTAAGTGTGGTGTACCTAATGCTGTGATGGTCATGAAATCTTGGATGACATAATTGGCCTGCCAAATGACTGCGGTCAGTTTTTTTTTTACACACATTATGCTGTCATAGAATGAAGAGAACTGGCGTCCCAATTCAAGTCAATGATAGCATAATGGGTGGACTGGCGGCCATTGCGAGGAGCAAAGTAGGAAGTGTACCCATTATGTGCTGTGATTCATTGATTCAGACATGACTAAATATTCCATTGCATGAGCCAAATCTGCATAATTTGAATGAACATTATACACTGAACAAAAATATGAATGCAACATGTAAGGTTTTGGTCCCATGTTTCATGAGCTGATATAAAAGATCCCCGAAATGTTCCATATACACAAAATGCTTATTTCTCTCAAATTTTGTGCACAAATTTGTTTTTCCCTATTAGTATTTCTCCTTTGCCAAGATAATCCATCCACCTGACAGCTGTGGCATATCAAAAAGCTGATTAAACAGAATTATCATTACACAGGTGCACCTTGTGCTGGGGACAATAAAGGCCACCGTTTTGTCACACAGCACAATGACACAGATGTCTTAAGTTTTGAGGGAGTGTGCAATTGGCATGCTTACTGCAGAAATGTCCACCTGAGCTGTTGCCAGAGAATGAATGTTCATTTCTCTATCATAAGCCGCCTCCAACGTTGTTTTAGAGAATTTGGCAGTACGTCCAACCGGCCTCTCAACCGCAGACCACATGTATGGCGTTGTGTGGGTGAGAGGTTTGCTGATGTCAATGTTGTGAACAAAGTGCCTCATGGTGGCGGTGAAGATATGGTGTCGGCAGGCATAAGATACGGAGAACAAACACAATTGCATTTTATCGATTGCAGTTTGAATGCACAGAGAGATACCGTGACAAGATCCTGTCTTGCCATTCATCACCTCATGTTTCAGCATGATAATGCATGGCCCCATGTTGCATGGATCTGTACACATTTCCTGGAAGCTGAAAATGTCCCAGTTCTTCCATGGCCAGCATACTCAGACATTTCACCCATTGAGCATGTTGTGATGCTTGGATCGAAGTGTACTACAGCGTGTTCCAGTTCCCGCCAATATCCAGCAACTTCAGACAGCCATTGAAGAGGAGTGGGACAACATTCCACAGACCACAATCAACAGCCTGATCAACTCTATGTGAAGGAGATGTCGCACTGCATGAGGCAAAACACCTACCTTTTTTTTAAAGGTATCTGTGACCAACAGATGCATATCTACAATCCCAGTCATGTGAAATCCATAGATTAGGGCCAATTTAATTTATTTAAATTGACTGATTTTCTTATATAAACTCTAACTCAGTAAAATCTTGGAAATTGTTACATGTTGCGTTTTATATTTTTGTTCAGTACACATTACCATGGAAATTATTGCATCACAATACCAGGCAGCCATTGCGAGTGCACCCATGAGTTTACCAGTCAAATTGCCAGGGTTAGGGGTTCCAAGCCTGTTCTATTCATTCTATTTCGATGTGTGCTGCTGCAGGGAGGGGGCTGTTGCATAGGCAACTGAATACTTGTTTGCTACAACACCTTCCTTGTTTCAGCAAGGAGCAACAAAGTTTCATCACGTTGTTAAGAGTCCATGTTTCCACCGAAACGGACTCAACCACACAAATGCCCAGCCATCCCATCTTCAGTCAGTTTGTTGAACAAAAAATAAACGGTTATGACGGTCTTCATCCACAACCGTCAGTTACACTGTCATACGGTAATTGTGCCAGTGGATTGTGCCAGTGGCTTATGGATACTGTTCGCATCCTGACAATTGCCAATGTGGGTCCATATTTCTGATGCTGTGTTTATTTGATAAGATCCAATATATATTTCCTACAAGAAGCTGATGAAGAAGCCAGAGGATGACATGGCATTATTTCCATATTAGGGCGTGTAGTTAGACTGTCACTCTCTCACCAAGAGTGGCACTTTAACATGCTGCCCAGTTACCTCTGGCACTTCTACTAAATGTTTCCATGGCTTTATATGGATGAGCCCCAGCATCAAGCATTCTATCCAGACAGAGTGAGAGAACCGAGGGAGGGAGGGAAAGAGGCGGTGAGCACAATATGCGTCAGCAACATCACCTTTGATGTTTGCAAGGCTTTCTATCTTTCCCTCTGTTTCTCTGTCCAGCTCATTTCTCCTGCGCATCTGTCCTATTTAGGCATTGACATGATACAATCTGGATCCCTGAAAGAGTGCCATGGTAGAAAGAGGGGGAAAACCTGTCTGGGGTTCTGTCCTCCCCTGCAGATGTCAGGACTCCTCATCCTCCTGTCTAGAGAGAGAGGGGGAGAGAGCAGTAAACGAAGGCCACTGGAGGTCTATTTCTAGTCTCTAGTCTTGGGTGGTATACCCGGGGTATTGGGGGGAAAAGCCATGGGATGGTTTTTCAATACCGCCAAAACTATTTATTTGAATTTTGTAGCTACATTTTAAGTAAATACCAGCAGTCAACTTGTGCAATACGTTAGGGGATGAAGCAGATTGCGTTCTTCATTTCACCTTACCGTAGTTCCCAGTTGAGCCAGTCACGTATCCGCACCCCCCTATCCACATCGATGGGACAGTAGTGGAGAGGGTAGTAAGTTTTAAGTTCCTCGGCGTACACATCACGGACAAGCTGAATTGGTCCACCAACATAGACCGCGTCGTAAAGAAGGCGCAGCAGCGCCTCTTCAACCTCAGGAGGCTGAAGAAATTTGGCTTGTCACCAAAAGCACTCACAAACTTCTACAGATGCACAATTGAGAGCATCTTGTCGGGCTGTATCACCGCCTGGTACGGCAACTGCTCCGCCCACAACCGTAAGGCTCTCCAGAGGGTAGTGAGGTCTGCACAACGCATCACCGGGGCAAACTACCTGCCCTCCAGGACACCTACACCACCCGATGTCACAGGAAGGCCATAAAGATCATCAAGGACAACAACCACCCGAGCCACTGCCTGTTCACCCCGCTATCATCCAGAAGGCGAGGTCAGTGCAGGTGCATAAAAACAGGGACCGAGAGACTGAAAAACAGCTTCTATCTCAAGGCCATCGGACTGTTAAACAGCCACCACTAACATTGAGTGGCTGCTGCCAACACACTGACACTGACTCAACTCCAGCCACTTTAATAATGGGAATTGATGGAAATTGATGTAAAATATATCACTAGCCACTTTATACAATGCTACTTAAAATAATGTTTACATACCCTACATTACTCATCTCATATGTATATGTATATACTGTACTCTGTCATCTACTGCATCGTTATGTAATACATGTGTCACTAGCCACTTTAAACTATGCCACTTTGTTTACATACCCTACATTACTCATCTCATATGTATATACTGTACTCGATACCATCTACTGCATCTTGCCTATGCCGTTCTGTACCATCACTCATTCATATATCGTTATGTAAATATTCTTTATCCCTTTACACTTATGTGTGTATAAGGTATTAGTTTTGGAATTGTTAGGTTAGATTACTCGTTGGTTACTACTGCATTGTCGGAACTAGAAGCACAAGCATTTCGCTACACTCGCATTAACATCTGCTAACCATGTGTATGTGACAAATAAATTTGATTTGACGTGTTTGTGTGTAAATAGCATAACGGGAGAAAGCAGGAGCTGGTGAGTCCATAGTGTTTTATATCTATCTATTGGTGAGTCTTTATTGTGCAACGCACATGAGGTGATAAAGTTACTGAGTGGCGCAGTGGTCTAAGGTGTCGCTACAGCCCCTGATTTGATCTGTATCACAACGTGATCGGGAGTCCCGGGAGTCCCAAAGGGCAGCACACAATTGGCCCAACGTCGTCCGGGTTAGGGCAGGGTTTGGTCGTGGTAGGCCGTCACTGTAAAAAATAATTTGTTATTAACTGACTTGCCTAGTTAAATAAATATATATATTTTTCTGCCAGAAGTCAGAGTTCTGGATGAGTTCTGTACAGCTGACATTTTTTCCTCTGTGCTTTCTACTACTGTTTTTTTCCCCTCCTCCGTTCTTCTCCCATCTGCTTTCTGTACACATGCTGCTCTTCCTTCAGAAAACCATGAATCACAACTTTGTTCATTTGCACAATTTGTCTCGTTCACTTTGGCTTGTAAGTATCCACACTCACTGAAAATTACATTGGGTAGCTACTAGCTATGCTTGTATAACTTGAGCTGGATTTGCCTGTCTTTGCAATTAGTTGGTTAGTTTTAGCTCGTTAGCATTTAGCTAATGGCATCTATGTGATTTGGCTATTACCTGTGCACATTTTTTTAGCATTCTGGTAATAGACGATCAATGGGCTTTTTTTGCGTTGTTTGCGCCCCCTCATTTTATGTATGGGTTGCCCCAGGACTCGAACCCACTACCCTCGCGTTACAAGCGACATGCTCTTGCAGAAGGAAGTCAGTCCCCTGAATGGAATGTGCTTTTGATAGGCTGAACTGATTTTTGTAGTGTTTCTGGGCAGGTCCGTGGGTTGGGCTGATGTAAAGCTTTCTCACAACCTCTCACCTCTTCCTCTCTCCTCACAGTATAAACTGTTCCATGCATTAGAGTAGACATTAATCCAGTGCCTTCAGAACTTCATCCTTACATATCCTATTTTTTTTTAATCTCCTGACATCCTCAGCTGGAATGATACCCCTTTATGTGCTAGGCCTTACATATCTCTCTCTCTCTGCAGGTTAAAGGTAATACGATGTGTACGTCCTGTGGTTTCAATCATATGAACGGAAAGTCAGTGAAGTACTTCCCCTCTAGGACTGGGCTGTTTTCTACTGATAGATCCTGATATACATCATCCCTTAACAGTTTGATTTTAAATGTGTGTTCCCCAGGTGCGTGTGAGGGGACCCTGGCCTGTTCCACCTGTCATGTGATCCTGGATCAGAAGGTGTACAACCAGCTGGGGCCCATCACTGATGAGGAGAATGATATGCTGGACCTGGCCTTTGGCCTCACTGATACGTGAGTCACACACATACACACACATTCCAAAACACACATTGGCGGGAAGATGATTCTGGCCTATTAAAGGCCTCACAGACAAATGAGTGACACGCTTGCTGATGCATACACATCACATAGTATGTACTCTCTCCCACACATAGAACACCCATGTACATGTTGAGCCTGGCCCACAGCTTAACCTGCTGATAAATCACATTATTTCATGCAGGCTTCCAGCCAATAGAGATCAAGAGGTTCAGTTGCCGGGTGAGATGAGCAGATTAAAGATAACCACAGTTTGATTAATTTAAGATAATTGTTTCTTTCCAATTCACTTCACATTAGAATATAATTAGTTAGGTATGAAAAGGGTACTAATTCCCCTCAGGTGACAAATCAAATCAGTATGATTATAATGCATATCAAATGTGTGTTTTCTCCCTCACATGTGCTCTGTCTCAGCAACCTTGTATTTGAGACTCTTGTTTGTCTATAACATTTAACCTGGTCAAGACCAGAGTTTTCCCCTGGCTGACCTTTAACATATCTAACATGATTCTCTGGAACACATCAATACCAGATACTGACTGTGGGTTTCTCTACTAATGAGGATGTGCTTCTCCCACATGGCTCCCATCCCAGTTTAAAACAAACAGTTTACACAGTAACTCACACATTTGGAATGATAACATAACATCTTACGTAAGGTCTATTCACATGTGAATGTGAACATAGTGTATGTGTGATATATTTTTTTATTATTAACCCCTCCACCACAGACTTTTAAGACTTGGTGTTTGCTTTAACTGTCTGTAGCATCAAATTAGATGTTTGTAGATTTTTATTTTATAAATGATTTTGTCACAAAGTGCATGAGACCAGCCTGGGCCTTAACCACAAAAGAGCCAAACCAGGTGCTAGTGGGAAGGGAATAGATTTGACAACATGGTTCCCTGTTAATAAAGTGTGTCTAATGACCTTGTCCCTGTACCTGCTGTCTGCCGTCCTGCAGGTCTCGTCTGGGTTGTCAGGTCTGCCTATCCAGAGATCTGGAGGGCATAACGGTCCGTGTGCCAGACCGGGTGAACGACATGCGGCGGTCTGATGATACTGGACCTACACTGTAAAGCATCTTGTTGTTTTTACAGTATTATACAAAACTAACAGTAAAGTACTATATTAATGATTAATTGCCCTAAATCTAAATGCAAGCTGGGTGGTTTTAGGCGTAACTGATTAATTGATACCTTACAATTCCTAAGAAACTTAGTTTAACAGTACATTCCTGTTAAAAAGTGCTATATTTCCAATGGTTCTGTAATTCCACCCCACAGAATACTGTACCCTTCCCTGTAGTGGGTTCATGGTATTGTTGTTTTCATTAACATATTATGAGGTGTGCCTTGTAAGAGGCTGCATTTGTTCCACCGGTTAGTGAGAGTGAGGTACCAATTTAACTGATACAGTGGTAGCAGTGCCTCAACAATTGAATGTGCATACAGTAAGGGACAGATTGGAGTGGCAGCAAGTGTTAAACCTTTAATGGTTTAGTATTTGCCATGTTCTTTGGTCTGTTTTGCCCTGCATTCACTGCCAGTTTAGAAGCCTTTGTTAAGGCCTCTAGAAGTGCAAGTGATATACAGTACCAGTCAAAAGTTTGGACACACCTACTCATTCAAGGGTGTTTCTTTATTTTTACTATTTTATACATTGTAGAATAATAATGAATACATAAAAACTATGAAATAACACATATGGAATCATGTAGTAACCAAAAAAGTGTTAAATATATCAAAATATATTTTATATTTGACATTCTTTAAAGTAGCCACCCTTTTCCTTGATGACAGCTTTGCACATTCTTGGCACTCTCAACCAGCTTCATGAGGTAGTCACTTGGAATGCATTACAATTAACAGGTGTGCCTTGTTAAAAGTTAAACAGTTTTCTTATGGAATATCTACATAGGCGTACAGAGGTCCATTATCAGCAAACATCACTCCTGTGTTCCGCTAGTAACCTACAGTAAATAGCTAGTAACCTACAGTAAATAGCTAGTAACCTACAGTAAATAGCTAGTAAGCGAATGTCAAGTTTTGTTTATAGATAAAATATTTTGTATTGTTGAAATGCTGAAATAAAATAGTTTTCCTAATTATTATGATCAATGCATCCACTCTATATATTATTTCTTACCGTCATTTTACCTTGTCATTCCACCTTGTCACCCACGTTCAGGTAGGCCTAAGCTATAATACTAACTTTACAAAACATTTCACATTTATAATCTCTAACATTCTGAGCGTTCTTCCTCTGTGTTCAGCATCTCTACACTGTTGCACTCTTCTCATTTTGTCAGACTCCTCCTTTACCCCCTGAGAAATGTGTGTTATGTTGCCTCTGCTTTCCCCTAGTTCTAATTGAGACATAACTCAAAGATGGATCGTGTGGAATGTGTTGTCAGGCTCAGAGGGGTTATTAGTGGGAGCAGTGGAAAAGAAGTGGCTTCGACACAGTCACTCATCTGAGGTGTCTCTCAGTGATGATGTCATATTTGTTCTGAGAGAGAGCTGCTGACAAACACATCAATCAACCGTCACTGAGAGAGAGGGAGGGAGGGGAGAGACCGGAGTAAAGGTGTGAGAAAGGGGAAGACGGCAAAGGTATGGACAAAGGGGTTAGGTGACTAGGGTAGAAGGAGATGTGTGAGGACAGGGTAGACAAATGGAAACGTAGAGAGAGGCTAGTAAAGAGGTAGCAACGTCAGGGGAGGGGTGAGATGAGGGTTCATGGGTAGGTACAAGTGGAAGGAAATATAGGTTAAACATATTCATACATGAGTCAGAATGGAATAGGGAAGATTGATTTACAGTTGAAGTCGGAAGTTTACATACACCTTAGCCAAATGCATTTCAACTCAGTATTTCACAATTCGTGACATTTAATCCTAGTAAAAATTCCCTGTCTTAGGTCAGTTAGGATCACCACTTTATTTTAAGAATGTGAAATGTCAGAATAGGAGAGAATTATTTATTTCAGCTTTATTTCTTTCATCACAGTCGGTCAGACTTTTACATTCAAATCAAAGTTTGTCATGTGCGCCGAATACAACAGGTATTAATATTAAGGTATTGCCTTACAGTGAAATGCTTATTTACAGCCTCTAACCAATAGTGCAAAAAGGTATTAGGTGAACAATGGGTAAGTAAAGAAATAAAAAGACAGGCTATATACAGTAGCGAGGTTACATACAGACACCGGTTAGTCAGGCTGATTGAGGTAGTATGTACATGTAGATATGGTTAAAGTGACTGCATATATGATGAACAGAGAGTAGCAGTTGAGTAAAGAGGGGTTGGCGAGTGGTGGGACACAATGCAGATAGCCCGGTTAGCCAATGTGCTTGAGCACTGGTTAGTATTTGGTAGCATTGCCTTTTAAATTGTTTAACGTGGGTCAAATGTTTCAGGTAGCCTTCCACAAGCTTCCCACAATAAGTTGGGTGAATTTTGGCCCATTCCTCCTGACAGTAATTGAGTCAGGTTTGTAGGCCTCCTTGATCACACACGCCTTTTCAGTTCTGCCCACAAATATTCTATAGTATTGAGGTCAGGGCTTTGTGATGGCCACTCCAATACCTTGACTTTGTTGTCCTTAAGCCATTTTGCCACAACTTTGGAAGTATGCTTGGTGTCATTGTCCATTTGGTAGACCCATTTGCGACCAAGCTTTAACTTCCTGACTGATGTCTTGAGATGTTGCTTCAATATATCCACATAATTTCCCTCTCTCATGATGCCATCTATTTTGTGAAGTGCACCAGTCCCTCCTGCAGCAAAGCACCCCCACAACATGATGCTGCCACCCCGTGCTTCACGGTTGGGATGGTGTTTTTTGGCTTGCAAGCATCCCCCTTTTTCCTCCAAACAGAACAATGGTCATTATGGCCAAACAGTTCTATTTTTGTTTCATCAGACCAGAGGACATTTCTCCAAAATGTACAATCTTTGTCCCCATGTGCAGTTGCAAACCGTAGTCTGGCTTTTTTATGGCAGTTTGGAGCATTGGCTTCTTCCTTGCTGAGCGGCCTTTCAGGTTATGTCGATATAGGACTCGTTTTACTGTGGATATAGATACTTTTGTACCCGTTTCCTCCAGCATCTTCACGAGGTCCTTTTGCTGTTGTTCTGGGATTGATTTGCACTTTTCGCACCAATGTATGTTCATCTCTAGGAGACTGAACGCGTCTCCTTCCTGAGTGGTATGACGGCTGCGTGGTCCCATGGTGTTTATACATGCGTACTATTGTTTGTACAGATGGACTTGGTACCTTCAGGCGTTTGGAAATTGCTCTCAAGGATGAACCAGACTTGTGGAGGTCTACAATATTTTTTCTGAGGTCTTGGCTGATTTCTTTTGATTTTCCCATGATGCCAAGCAAAGAGGCACTGAGTTTGAAGGTAGGCCTTGAAATACATCCACAGGTACACCTCCAATTGACTCAAATTATGTCAATTAGCCTATCAGAAGCTTCTAAAGCTGTGACATAATTTTCTGGAATTTTCCAAGCTTTAAAGGCACAGTCAACTTAGTGTATGTAAACTTCTGACCCACTGGAATTGTGATACAGTGAAATATTCTGTCTGTAAACAATTAATTGTGTCATGCACAAAGTAGATGTCCTAACTGACTTGCCAAAACTATAGTTTTTTTAACAAGAAATTTGTGGAGTGGTTGAAAAACGAGTTTTAATGACTCCAACCTAAGTGTATGTAAACTTCAGACTTCAAGTGTGTGTGTGTGTGTGTGTATTGAAAATTGATTTGGTACTGTCACTTATGCTCCCTCTCCGGCCTCTAGGTCACCAGGCTGCTCCTTATGGCGCACACCTGTCACCATCGTTACGCGTACCTGCGCGTCGTCAGACTCACCTGGACTCCATCACTTCCTTGATTACCTGCCCTATATATGTCACTCCCTTTGGTTCATCCCCCAGGCGTCATTGTTTCTGTTTCATGTCTGTGTTTTTCTTGGTTTGTATTATGTTCTGTTTATTTTATTACAACACTCACTCCCTGAACTTGCTTCTCGACTCTCAGCGCACATCATTACAGGTGCTAAGGAGGGAAGGACATGAGTCATAGTCTTTGAGGTACTTTAATAAAGACATCTCTTTGCCATTCCTAGAACAGAATAATCCTTTACAATGTGGACTGGTCTGTACATTGTAACAAATTACTTTGTTTAGGCACAACAACACTGTTATTCTGTAGATCCCTTTCCATCCTGAACTGTACCAAAGGTTGGAGTGCAGATTCCTCTCTGTCAGAAGTAAAGGATTATTGGAGGCTGTGCAGCACTGTTATCATTATATTGTACTGTAGCTACAGATTTAGGATCTTAATTTGACCAGTTTCTCCCAGCAGGAAAATAATCCTGCAGCAACAGGAAGTGTTAATTAATTTACATTTTTGTAGAGGTTGATACATTATTTGTTAGGGCAGATCAAGTCTAAAAATTGTAAAGTGTAAATTGCAAACTTTAGAAGCTTTTTAAACCTTGAATACACTAAAAGTGATCAAATGAAGATCCTACACCTGTAAGTGGATGCCTTGACACAAATGTAAAGTAAACACAGAACCTTGTGTAACTGAAGAGTTCCCCCTGAGTTAGGGTTCAAAGGTCAGCATAATAATAGCCACCCACTCTTGTGGAGTCTGGACACACTCACCTCCATCACATATCTGACACACACACTGTTCCATCTCTCCCTCGCAAGACCCATTGTCTGCATCTAGTGGTCACAGGGTTCTCTGGAAACTGGTTAGGTCTTTGTTATGGTCTTGAAGTTACATAAGTGTGTGCATGCGTGAAAGTGCAGGTCATAAAAGGTTTAGTAGGTAATTGGAAGAACCGTCCATTCTAAGTTGTAAATCACACACAGGTAAACACAGGAAGAGGGAGGAGACTGTGTCAAAAGTTAGGGTTGTCTTGTGCTCTTGGAACGGCTAACCATGAATGCGGTGTTATAAAGGTGTGTGTGTGTGTGCGCACAGACGGACAGGGTCCAGGGGTATGTGAGCACACAAGTCTTTGAAGTTTCCAGGACATGTTCAGAACACAGCGAGATCAGATGGGTTTCCGGGGACCTGTTCAGAACACAGCAAGATCAGACAGGGTTTCCGGGGACCTGTTCAGAACACAGCATGATCAGACAGGGTTTCCGGAGACCTGTTCAGAACACAGCAAGATCAGACAGGGTTTCCGGGGACCTGTTCAGAACACAGCAAGATCAGACAGGGTTTCCGGGGACCTGTTCAGAACACAGCAGAGGCCAGTTGCCAAGAATGTACCCCACTGAGTACAGAGACATCCGTGTCACTGAGTACAGAGACATCCTTGTCACTGAGCGTTCCAGAAACGTTGGATCAACCCAGATTTCCATCACTGCTTGGCTGCTCTTCTGAGACTATGTGGCTAGTCCTGTCTTCCGCTCTCATCTGCCCATAACCATCTCTGACTCGCAAAGTCTTGTGTCCACCTCAGGTTCAACTCCTGGGGATTTGGTGTCCCGATACATTTTTCCAAGGCCTGTCATTTTGCGGTATTTGGACACAAAGATCTCAAAACCCCTTCAGAAAATGACAAGTTTATCTCTTAATAATATGGTATTGCCTTACATTTTTGTTTTAATACCTAAAGTGACCAGCCTGTAAGAATCGCCTCTATGGCATTTAACTTGGTCTGAAAACTATCAGAAATAGTAGTTCTATCTCCTTTTTTTTGACAAAAGTATGATTGTAAAAGTGATAACTAGTCCAGTTTATACTCAATGACTGCAATAATAAATATCACTAGTTTTAACATATTTAGAATGATATAATATGACACATATTGTCATTATCTCTTCCCTAAATTAACATCACATGCTGGGTCCCACAGCACATTAAGTAGTGGGTGACTCATGCCTGCTTCTCATTGTAACAGTGTAACACACCAATATGTGTGTCAGACAAACAACAGCTGGGAGATTTATCTGGATTTCTGTGCAGGGAGGTAACATGTTATTCCGCGTGGGTCAAGAGTGCAAAATGAGGGGAAAATACTGTTAATGGCTGTTTTGACTGGGATTTGTAAGAGAGCCAGATAGTATCAACTGTGACTTCATCAGAGAGGGCCGTGAGCCAGCCAAGACACCTCACTGAGCAGCTCTGAACCCCCACCACCATCCTCTTAACTGGACCCAATCAAAACAAAAAGCAAATTCACTGTCTCCAAGGAAAACAGAGAGGAACCGGGCGTGTTGGCTGCACCTGAGCTACGAGCAACGTCCCCCATAAGAATCCACAAACCCAGAGTGGAAAGAGTGTAGATAGGCGAGAGTTGCTGTCAAAATACAACCGCACAGATGCTCAGTGCCTCAGTGAATCGTTACAGGGTGGAGAGTTCAACGGCTCATTATATTACCTTGGAATTCAACAATGGTGCCAATCAGAGGATATTGTTAATAAGTGTGTCTGTATGGATGGGGTAGCCACTCTTGCGTGATGAGAAACATTGCCAGAGACCTGACAACTTTCGTTAGCTCTCCAGTCCCCAAGCTAATGTAGGCTTTAGCCCAGCTGGCCAACACAGTCTTATGACGTGCAAGAGACCAGGGTTTAGGCCCAGGTGGTAACATAAAGCTGCACAGGGACCTTGTCAGAAGCCCTGTCATGACTCTGGCACATTCTGTCCTCTCCAAGGGCTCACAGTGTCAGGGACAGTAGATCACTCACGTTTATTGCAGATTGTTAGAGCCTCCCCTCTCCAAAATGTGACTTCTGAGGCCGGTTTAACTTAACAGACTCCCAACGCATCAACAACATAGCTTCAAGGGTCAAACTTTATAGTTTGTGTTTCTAAAGAAAATGCTCTTGTACTAGCAGTGAATTCTAATGCGGTATGTTCTAGATAACGAGGGCCATGAGATTTTCTTAACCCCCCTAGTTATAACTACTAATAACTCCATCAAGCTCCCTCACAAAAACACCTGATTACTAAACCAACCATTCCTGCTTGTACTACTTCCCCCACCTAGTTTAGCACCTCTGCAGAGGTACTAGAAGCAGGCCGAATCAGTTGACTTCAAAATCCATCTAGTAGGCTTTACCTGACTCCTGACCTGAGAAATGCACAGAGCTTGTGTCAAAGATGATCTATTATATTGACAAGATGGTCCCGTGATCAGGTGGGAGCATTCTAGCCAATGAGTAGGCAGATATGCATGTGAATAACAGGCACAACTCTGATATGAAGTCAGTTTTTTTTCAAAGTTGCCAAAATGCCACCTGCATCCACTTTTACATTAGTCCATTCTTAACAACCTAATAATCATTACGAAACCTATTCGATCAAATAAGCATCAAATTATCAATAAAACATTTTTGCTGACCAAATTGGACGATCTCATTGACCTCCATACAAATATTCCTCACTTTATGGTCTTATTTTCGTGGACCCCTCTCGCTTCGCCTCTTTCTCTCTGGTGTTAACTTGGGTCAACCTGTGTCAACCTTGGTCATGTGGGCCAGCATATAGTACCTTTTAGATTAGCGACTTAACACTTCATACTGGTGGAGTCATGCTAAAGTAGGGTCATCAAAGAGGGGACACCACTGGTGACAAAGTGTGTGTGTGTGAGAGAGCAGGACCTGCAAACACAGAAATTGGTATAATCCTGAGAGTCAAAGTAGCTGTTAGATTTGACATATTTCCTATTCACAGCAACTGCTGATCATGTTACAAAAGCCTTTTTATTTTGTCCTTCTATAATTGGAGAGAAAAACCTTTATCAAAATTCTACCACAGACTAGTGAAGATTGGCGGCACGTTTTATGATATCACAGCTTGTAGTGTTTATAAGTCTCTCAATCACCATAACAATAATATAAAAAATCTGAATATTTATGTTAATAATCAGCATCCAGCCCTACACAACACGTGCACATGTGCAGTCTCTCTCACACACACCCTTTGAGACAGGTCCAGGAAGGTGGGCCAAACCCATGGGGTTCATGGCTCTGCTTCCATTACATAATTAGCTGTGTTTGGACTCTGTCTCCCTGTCTGTCTGACTAACTCTAACTCTAACAGACTCTAACTAACTCTAACTCTAACAGACCTGTCTGTCCTCTGAGAAGCAGCACCTCGGTGTGAGTGTGTGCATGTGTGTGTGGACTCTGTCTCTACCAGACCTGTCAGTCTATCCTCTTAGACCCAGACCTACATCACTCTGACACCAGAGACCATTACAGATGAGTTATTCATGGGAAATGTGATGTTTACATCGCACTGTGAGTTTGATGATTAATGCTAAACAGGTGTAAAGAGTTTACATTTGAACACTAATACAGTACTGTGCTTTTAGTATGATACAGTGTTCTACTTTATCAGTTCTGCAGGGTCGTTCTGCAGAACGTCACAAAAGAAGGCACAAAATAATAGAGAACCAGAAATTCAGAATGCTTGCCTTTTTTTTAATTTACAAAAACTCCAGCCACCCAAGTCAGACGGTTCTTTGTGCTACCAGACAGCATGCGATTCTGATGCACCAAGTTTGGAACCAACAGGACCTTGAACAGCTTCTACCCCCAAGCCATAAGACTGCTAAATAGATAGTTATATAGTTAAAGCTGCAATATGTAACTTGTCAAGAACTGCAATGCTGCTGGGTTTTCCACACTCAACAGTTTCCCATGTGTATCAAGAATGGTCCACCACCCAAAAGAAATCCAGCCAACTTGACACAGCTGTGGGAAGCGTTGGAGTCAACATGGGCCAGCATCCATGTGGAATGCGTTCAGTAGCCTGTATAGTCCATGCCCTGACAAATTGAGGCTGTTCTGAGGGAGATGGGGGTGCAGCTCAATATTAGGAAGGTGTTCTTAATATTTGGTATACTCAGTGTATGCATGCAACCTTTAAAGCTGCAATCTGTAACTTTTTGGGTGGCCCGACCAAATTCACATAGAAATGTGTGTTATATATCTAAGAAGCAGTAGATCTGTTCTATGTGCGCTATTTCTATGCTTCCCGTTCTTAAATTTTGTTTTTGCATCTTTCGATTTTGTACACCAGCTTCAAACAGCTGAAAATACAATATTTTTGGCCAAGGAAAATATATTTCACAGTGGTGGTACATTGATTCTCTACGAAATACTTGCTTGTTTTGTCACAAATCCTGATCATTCATTTTCATAAGCATTAGACATCAGATATACAGGTAACTGCCAAAATACCAACATAAAGTGTCTTAATAGGGCGTTGGGGCACCACAAGCTGCCAGAACAGTTTCATTGCACCTTGGCATAGATTCTACAAGTGTCTGGAACTATATTAGAGGGATGTGACACCATTTTTCCATGAGATATTCCATCATTTGGTGTTTTGTTGATGGCCACCGCTCCAGAATCTCCCATAAGTGTTCAACTGGGTTGAGATCTGGTGACTGAGACACACTAAGCTCCTTTGAGACCCCTCTTTCCAAGTCACTGAGATCTCTTCTTCTAGCCATGGTAGCCAAAATAATGGGCAACTGGGCATTTTTATACATCACCCTAAGCATTATGGGATGTTAATTGCTTAATTAACCCAGGAACCACACCTGTGTGAAAGCACCTGCTTTCAATATACTTTGCATCTCTCATTTCATCAAGTGTTTCCTTTATTTGGCAGTAACATGTGCGTACATAATATACAAATGGTGCATTCTGTAGCAAATATACTCTATAGGACAGCAGCAGTATTGACATCATGTACAAAAATACACATTTGATTTCTTACAGCTCGCACAACACTATATCAAAGCATATGAACATAAATATAGACCTATACCTGTTGTTGATTACCAGAGATATGGAAGAAAAGCTCCAGCACAACCAAACATCTGCATCTACCATAACCAAGGGAAAATAACTGTACATATATGACAACATAAAAACGTTATGCTACAAACATTGATTAGCCATATAAAAAAAGCCCAGAGTCTCTTAAAAGTCATTTTAAACATAAGACTCCTCTGCAAAGAACATTTGGTCAAAGTCGTCCACGCAAGGGTCGCTACACTTCCTGCTTTGCCACTCCCTCTTCCCCTGGACAAGGGCCAGAGCGACCTCCTGACTCCTCTGCAGGCACGCGCCTGAATCCGCCCGCTCCTGTGAGGAAAAGTAGTCCCTTACTGCCCGCGTGGCGGAGGGAGAGAGGCAGAAGCGTGGCTCTGAGTTTGGGCCTTCTCCGTTGCGCTGTGGCTCAATGTCAGACACTCTAAGTCCGCTCTCAGGGAGCTGCTGACCTTTGACCCCGTGGGTCTGGGACTTGACCAAGGGCCTTTCCAGGGTGAGGATGGAGGCTGCATCTGTCACCATGGAGGGCTCAGAGGCTCTGCGAGGCAGGGTGAGGACCTTGCGGCCAGCCTCCATGGCCAGGGTGAGGGAGTGAGACTTCTGCCTCTGGAGGGTTAGTGTTGAGCCACTCTGTCCATAGAACACATCCTGGGGAGGCTGGATGACCTCACTTCCTGTTCCAGTGGGCTGCTGGGTGACGTCACGTCCTGTGGGGGGTCTGTGGGTGGCATTGCAAGCCTGGTCGTGCAGCAACTGTAGCTCTCTGACAGTAAGGGGTTTCTCTGTGCCTCTGTAGAAGGGAGACCTACTCTTCTGCAGCTGTAGGATAGCCTGCTGGTAGGATGGAGGGCTGCTGGACCTCCTCTTGGTGGTCACCTCTACACCTTTACCCTCTGAGGCTTTTGGGAGGCTAACCCCTTTCCCCTTCCCCACTTCCTCCTCCAGGTGTCCATTGTCGGGTTGCCGTAGTGACAGTCGGAGGTTCCTCTTGAGCCAGGTGTTGGGATGCAGTCCGTGGTGGGTAGAGGGTGTCCGGGAGGAATGAGGGGGCTGGCTTTCACTCCAGTCCACTGTATCTCTCTTTGGGGGTGAGCACTTGGGGGAGCGGGGTGAAAGGGGGGAGCGGGGAGAAGACTCAGCCAACAGGAAGCCGGCGCTGGTGACATAGTCTGTGGAATATTGGGAGAAGGCGGAGTCTAAGGAGCTAAGGGAGGAGCCTGTGGGGGAGGTTGCTGGGGAGGACAGGCTAGAGCAGCTGGCGTCCAATCGTAAAGGAGAAGGTGGGGTGTGTTTCAGTTTCCTCTGCCCGAGAGTTCCAACCCCTCCTCTTTCTCCACCTGCAATCACTTTGTCTTTCAGCTGCAGAGCCCTGAGCCCCTGAAACACTTCATCCTCCTCCTCCTCTTCCTCTCCCTCCATCGCCGCGTCATAGCTCGCTTTACGAGACGCCAAATGGTGCTTATCCGATTGGATGATCAGAGCTCCGGGGGTGTGTCCGATGGCAGGCTCTGAGCTGCGTCGTAACCTCCTAGGGCCCTGTGATTGGACATAGCACTGCCGTGGGCGTGGTTGCCGTAGCGCGGGGGTGAACTTTCTGGGTCTGGCAAGTGGGGCAATATGTAGGTCAGCCTCAGGGTCAGGGTCGGGGTCACAGTCACTCAGGGTGATGACAGAGTCTCTGCTGCAGCTGTCAGGCTTGGCCTTGTCTCTCAGAGGGTGGGACTCCTGGAAGGGCGACTCTGGGTCCTCGTTTAACTCATTCTCCAGACTGTCATAGGATGAGTCATTCATCTGGAAAGAGGACACGTCTACGGAGGGAAGGAGAGAGGAAAAGAGAGAAGCGGGGGGAGTTAGAGAGTTAATATGCTAAAATGATTGTTATGACATGCAGTCCATTTTGATTGTTATGGATTTCATATGTTCCCACTTCCGCTTTGGAAGTGTTGGAAATGTTGCACTGACTGACTATCATGCCAATAAAGCTGGGGTGGAGGGAAATGGAGAAGGAGAGAGTTTGAACAAACCTCCATTTCATTAGATAGAGGGTTTGAAAACAAGCGCAAAGTGCTGTCATAGTCCCAAGCATACAGCTGCCATTCATAGAGGTTGGTTTAGGTCATAAAGAATGATTGAGGCCTCTAGTGGCCAAAAGGCTGTTGTAGCATGGGTGTCATTGAGGGCTTTCACCAATTTCAACCTGGGGTGAGTTTTTGGTAATAAAAATACTTTAAAATCTCCAGGAATTTTGCTGAAAATGGGTTTAATTTAGGAAATATGTTTCCAAGTATTCCCACAAATAGCAGCTCACAGATTACTGCACCTGTACATAGCCCACCTATAATTTAGCCCAAACAACTACCTCTTTCCCTACTGTATTTCATTTATTTATTTATTTTGCTCCTTTGCACCCCATTATTTTTATTTCTACTTTCCACATTCTTCCATTGCAAATCTACCATTCCAGTGTTTTACTTGCTATATTGTATTTACTTTGCCACCATGGCCTTTTTTTTGCCTTTACCTCCCTTATCTCACCTCATTTGCTCACATCGTATATAGACTTGTTTATACTGTATTATTGACTGTATGTTTGTTTTACTCCATGTGTAACTCTGAGTCGTTGTATGTGTCGAACTGCTTTGCTTTATCTTGGCCAGGTCGCAATTGTAAATGAGAACTTGTTCTCAACTTGCCTACCTGGTTAAATAAAGGTGAAATAAAATAAATAAATAAAATCTATTTTTGGGCTTAGTTGTGGTCAATTTAGATAAATGATCGTGTGATCTCTTTTTGGGCTTAGTTGTGGTCAATTTAGATAAATGATTGTGTGATCTCTTTTTGGGCTTAGCTGTGGTCAATTTAGATAAATGATTGTGTGATCTCTTTTTGGGCTTAGCTGTGGTCAATTTAGATAAATGATTGTGTGATCTCTTTTTGGGCTTAGCTGTGGTCAATTTGCAGTGTACAAATTATTATAATTATGCTCCGCCACCGACCAGCCGCTCCAACAAAAATTGGCCTGCGGCTGAATCTAGTTGCCTACCCCTGGTTTAGGGGAGAAGAGGAAATTGACTGGTGTGTTAATGAGTGTCTGAGAGTGTACTAATCACTTTAATGAATGAGGTCAACATAGTGACCCCAATCAGCAGACCTCACAGGGACAATGACTTATGGAGAGGTCTGTGAGAACACTCAATGCACGCGCACACACACACACGCACACGCACACACACACACAAGCTAGTCAGGGTTAATCTACTCTATAATGATGATAATGTCTACAATACACAGAACCACTGTCTTGCCATAAACACACACACTCATGAACTTTCTAAACCCTTGTGAAGACCCGTGGAAAATTAAAGCACCTCTGTGTCATTTCAGTTCTGCTTGGTTTGGGACCTCTCTTCCTCCATCTCCCTCTGTCCCTATCCAACTTTATCTTATCAAGTTTTCTCCAACCAAAACCAACAGCATTTGTTTAGAGCACTGTACAATATAATTTGCAATTAGATGTTGTTATTTCTTCAGTGAATACATTGACTTTGTTTACCTGATCCATGGTCGCTGCTATTGCTCTTCTGAGGGAATCCACTAAACAGAGAGGGGACGTCATCTCCCAAGACCTTCCTGCAGTTCTCAATCAGGAACCGAACAAGCTCACAGACCTAGGAACAGATCATAGACCTGGTTACACCTCAGTCACATAAGTCAATGACTGGTCCTAGATTAAGGCTCCGACTGCAAGTTAAAGGTTATTTCATAGGTAGTTTCCCTGGTATAAGAGATGTAAGGTCTTGCCAACTTTCTTACAGGCCACATATAGCTGATCAAAATTGACATAATGTAAATCGTCTGAACTCCATTTTCTAAGATGAGAATCACAATTTAAGGAGACTTCAGAAAACATAATCTGAGAAAGAATCTTGTCTATTCCCAGATGTTTACAAACATAGCAAACATTAATTAAAACCCAAGTTACACAGTATAAACCTCCAAATCTGAAACACAAAATGTCAGTCATGCTCCCAAACAGTCAGTTCCAGTCTGGGATTTGAATGTTTCCCTAGGGCAAAGCTGACTGTTTAAAAAACTGTGATTATAAATCTGTTGTTTTTGTTAGCTTCCCTTATGGAGAGTCTACAGACAGAATGAGGTTATGGAAATATGAAGGAGACAAACATGGGGCCTATCTGTGTGTTGTTGAGCCAGATGTGTGTGTCATGGTTTTCACCATATGTCTGTCAGTCTGTGTTACACGCCTGTGTTCAGAGGGCTATGGGAGTGAATGGACTGCTAGAGCTTGGCTACGAATTTCACAAGCTAGTCCAACACAACGGAACTCCAGCTAGGGAAAAAGGCTTCTCTCGCTCCCTCCTTCCTTGCGTCTCTCCCTGTATTTGGCCTGGTTCTGTCCATCAGAGGGGCTGCCTATTTAATCCACTGAGGAAACATCTAGAAACTCACTCATTCATTTTCTGGGGTAGGCTTTTCTCAATTGTTCAAAAGCAAAATTAGTATGTGTATCTTAGCCACCTTTTCTGACAAACACAGCACATAATATTTACTCAAGCCACTCAAGACTAACATGTCTGTAGGAGCCACAAACATCTAAATTAGAACTGTGGTGGAAAAGGGAGCGGAAGTGGAGGAAAATAAGGGTTTGCGTGTCAAGCGGAAGGAGAGCAGTGTTCCAGACTGCCCAGTGCCGTTAGAGACCAGACCCACGCCAGCCCAGTTTGACTTGGCTCCTTGTGAGACCGCGACCAATCAGGGGAATGTTGAAATATCACATTTTTCCCCTTCAGAGGCGCTGGGGCCACACATACAAACAAACAGAAAAAAGTGTGTGTGTGTGTGTGTGTGTGTGTGTGTGTGTGTGTGTGTGTGTGTGTGTGTGTGTGTGTGTGTGTGTGTGTGTGTGTGTGTGTGTGTGTGTGTGTGTGTGTGTGTGCGTGCGTGCGTGCGTGCGTGCGTGCGTGCGTGCGTGCGTGCGTGCGTGTGTGTGTGTTTGCACGCGTGTGTGAAGACAGAAAGGAGTGTTTTAGCATAGCGGGTTTGTGAAAACACACTCGCCCTCAGGAATCTGTAGGAAATGCTTTGGATTTTTTCCCAGTGAACCTCAACAGGCCCTAGCCTCACCAGAAACAAACACACATTTGACAAGGAGAGAGAAAGATCTGGAAACACCCAGATTGATTGTGTTTCAACAATAATGTGTCCAAATCGACCATAAAATTAGAGACTATTAAAGACATTGTGACTTATTCTTGCTTATTATTAACTTACAATACATCTGGGGCCACTGGTGGTGAACTCAATCATTTCAGGGCTAGCATGGTTGGCTACAGTCTTGCAGTCTTGTGGTAGGGTTATGACTGTGAACTGGTGTGTCAATTCAGATATTTACAGTCTCCTTGTGAGTAAGTTATCATAAAATGTCAAGCTTTATTGTCAGGGTACGAATTTCACATTTGTTATGTGTCACCGTGATCTCAAGTGTGTGTGTGTGTGTGTGTGTGTGTGTGTGTGTGTGTGTGTGTGTGTGTGTGTGTGTGTGTGTGTGTGTGTGTGTGTGTGTGTGTGTACAGAGATTGAAAACCTGTGACTAGAGAAATGTAAAAGGAGTATGTCAGTCCAGGTTTAAAGAGGAAACGTATATAGTATAGCCCAGCATGCGGCTCCTACTGTAGCAGGAGGTTGACACACTCTACTCTCTAACTCCTCACTGCTGTTTGTTCTTCCATTGGACATCCTGCTTAGTCAGACAGCTATGTGGCAACAGTATATCTTTCCTTTACACTCCCCACTGTCAAACATGGTGGTGGCAGCATCATGGTTTGGGCCTGCTTTTCTTCAGCAGGGACAGGGAAGATGGTTAAAATTGATGGGAAGATGGATGGAGCCAAATACAGGACCATTCTGGAAGAAAACCTGATGGAGTCTGCAAAAGACCTGAGACTGGGACGGAGATTTGTCTTCCAACAAGACAATGATCCAAAACATAAAGCAAAATCTACAATGGAATGGTTCAAAAATAAACATATCCAGGTGTTAGAATGGCCAAGTCAAAGTCCAGACCTGAATCCAATCGAGAATCTGTGGAAAGAACTGAAAACTGCTGTTCACAAATGCTCTCCATCCAACCTCACTGAGCTTGAGCTGTTTTGCGAGGAGGAATGGGAAAAAATGTCAGTCTCTCGATGTGCAAAACTGATAGAGACATACCCCAAGAGACAAGTCAAAGTCTGTAATCGCAGCAAAAGGTGGCGCTACAAAGTATTAACTTAAGGGGGCTGAATAATTTTGCACACCCAATTTTGTTAAAAAAGTTTGAAATATCCAATAAATGTCGTTCCACTTCATGATTGTGTCCCACTTGTTGTTGATTCTTCACAAAAAAATACAGTTTTATATCTTTATGTTTGAAGCCTGAAATGTGGCAAAAGGTCGCAAAGTTCAAGGGGGCCAAATACTTTCGCAAAGCACTGTATGTATGTATGTATGTGTGTATGTATGTATGCAACGTTCCCTCTAGATTGCACGCGTGTGCGGACGCGCAGTAGCCCTGGGACTGCCGAGCAGAAATATCAGCCCATAGAGAGGAGAACGAGATAGAAAGTTTAGTGAAATTCAAAAGCAGTGGTCACATGTTCCTCTTTTTTTATTCGTCTCGGGCTGTTGTGGGTAGGTGCATCAAATTCAGCTGCCCTGCGCGCTGGGTAGGCAAACTGTTGCCATTTTGAACCATTTCATCTGTTTGAAGGTACAAACTCTGCCTTCCCGGCAGGCCCAGAGAACAAATCAAGTGCACTATAGGCCTACCGCTGGCCAATCAGATGGCTCAGATGACAGTGTCTTCTGTAACATAGCAGGCATGAAAGAAAGCTACAGCAAAGTTAATACTGTGAGATTTCAAAATGTTTAAAACCAAGGTCCTCCCGGGTTGCTGCGACGGGGAGGCCCATGGGGCGACGCACAATTGGGTTGTGTTTCGTAGAGTGCATGGCTCTCGACTTTCGCCTCTCCCGAGTCCGTGCGGGAGTTGTAGCGATGAGACAAGACAGTAACTACTAACAATTGGATACCATGAAATTGGTGAGAAGAAAAAAAATGTTTAAAACCATGACTAGAGAGAGACTGTCAACGAATACAGCAGATGCTGTTTTTATGAGTGGATTCATGTTTAATTCCTTACTCAGCACTGTCAACACTGGATTCAACACTTTTATGAGCCATGAAATTTGCGTTCTTCCTATTTCCACTCAGCGCTACAAGCAGCACTGCAGCAGTAATGAATGAGTAGGAAAGTGTATCTCTAGGCTTGCGTTGTTAGCGGCTTGGGTCTTTTTAATATCGAGGAATATTTCACTTTTCTCATACGAGTAACAACATGAATTTGTGCATGAGGCAGAAATAATGCTGTGAGACTCGAGTTTTTCCATCAGCTGGAAGACCTTTTTTGGTCAGTGTCAGCGGCGGAAAGGGAGAGCGGAGGGACATTGAGAGTCGGACCCTCAGTCTGCTGCTCTCTCCCTCCACTGAGACTGACCATCAGATGCAGGCACCATCAGCCCAGTAAAATAAAAATTGAATTATTTAGATGTATGCTGAATTCAAGCAAAGCTAATAAGCAGTGATAATGTATTGGGCCTATAGCTTACTGCCCAAACCTCATTGTTACAGAACTGTTTTTAATTGGTTAATGTTACATAGACTTACATTTTTTAAGTCATGTAAAAGAAAGAATCTGTGCGGTAGATCTTGGCTTGCCTTTTGACTCAAAGTGATCTTGACTCCAAAAAGGTTGCTGAACACTGTTCTAGAGTTTTCCCAGTTAACACTATCAACATTTCCCTTTACTGTGATAGAATCAATGTAATATTAGTCACTTTCAAACAAAACAAAATTAACTATGCAAGAGAGTTTGTTGTAAGCAGAACGCATCTGAGTAGGATACGATTGCATTGACACACACTACTCAGCCCCTAATATATACAGACCGGTGCGGTACAAACAATCAGAGCTGCAGTATGCCTATATGGAAATAGATCATTACCATATATGGATCTGTGCCATTTACTTTGAAATGGACTGTGTTCACAGCATGAGCAGTGAGTACTGTAGAGTGAGTACTGTAGATGTGCTTGTTTTGAGATCAAAACGAAGGCTGTATGTAGCCATGTGTGCACATTTTGTTCATATCCTTCGCTAGTTAGTCAGTTATTAGCCCAGTTATAGATCATTTGTAGTCAGCAATTAGGGAGTAATTGCATCCTACAAGAGCACAAAACATGTACATTTCTAGACATTGAAAAGGGAGTCAGGTAAAGAGCTTTTTTTTGTCTTAAAGGGGCAATGTTGTCTTTTGAGAGCTAAGTAGCCAAAAGGCAGAGGGTAGAATAATTTGTCTGATTCTCTGTAATAATGGTATGATAATAATAATTATATATTTTTTTGTAAAGTGGTTTCTTGCATCAAACAACACAACAGCATTTTCAGTCACCTCCTTGTCTGAAGGGTAAAAAGGTTAATGTCAAGCCCTGCATATTTATTTTCAAAAGTCTCATGGAATGTAGGCCTACATTGAACACCACACATTGGCTGCTACTGTAGACTGAATGACTAAACAGCTATTTCCATGTTAAAATGTTATGGGATGCATTTTCTCCATTGTTTTTGATAGTAGGTCACTCTGGTAGGCCTAGATTGTGATCAAATAGCCACAGTAGCCTACATGGCCACTGTTAAAACTGTAACTTAAAGGGGGTACAGCCTCCGTTTGCGCTCAGCAGACCTGAAATTTGCTCAGTGCTGGAAAATATTTGAGGGAACTCTGTCTGTCTGTCTGTCTGTCTGTCTGTGTGTATGTGTGTGTGTCTGTGTGTGTGTGTGTGTGTGTGTGTGTGTGTGTGTGTGTGTGTGTGTGTGTGTGTGTGTGTGTGTGTGTGTGTGTGTGTGTGTGTGTGTGTGTGTGTGTGTGTGTGTGTGTGTGTTATAAGCAAAAGTATTATGTAGTAATACACATACACTTTGAAAGTATGGTACAATTATGTGTTCGAAAAAAGACATTAAAATAAAATGAAGAAATATAAAAAGTAACTTAACAGAGAGGGAAACCTTAAAAATCGTTTTTAGGGTCCAGTCTCACCTTCTTGGTTGCCTCCCCCTCTGGGCTACAGGGGGCGGGGGTCCACAGCATGCTGGGAGCGATGCACACTGACAGGTTGAAGGCATTCATCTGGTTGTCACTTGCGTTGTCTTGGATACAGTGGAGCACGGCAACCACATGTCTGAGTAGCAACAGGTTATCACTGGGCAGAAGATGGACCAACCTGGGGTGGGGTGGTGGGAGTGGTGAGAACAGACAAAATAATCAGTGATGAATACACAACATCAACAACATCTAGTAAGACTTTGGATGTGTCAGACACATCCCCCCCCTCTCACAAACATTTACATTTAAGCCATTTACATTAGTACGCGCATACATTTTCATATTCTACACACGCAAATACATTGCTACATCCTCTGAGAATCCAGCAGATTATAGAGTTTGTCACATTCCTGTGGACAGTTTCTTTCCAGAGAAGATGAGCTGTGTCAGGTTATT